>NW_008796042.1:459302-490275 GCF_000699145.1 Aptenodytes forsteri
TGTGTGTGTACGTATATACGTATATTTTTATACACTTGCATATTTTATATATATGTGTGTATATATAAAATATGTTTTTATAAATGTGTTTGTGTGTATATACGTGTAAAATATAAAAATATATGTATATATATTTCTCCTGGGCGGTGGCATTCCTGCCTGCAATCCAGGATTTCACTTGGAAGCGCTGCCGGCACACCTTCAATGGCAACCAGATTTTTAAGCATTAGAAAGGGTAGCTGGGGAGAAGGCCTGCATGGGTGCGAGGTCTCCTCCCGGCCTCCTGCAAAGTCTCTGCCTGGCAGGGGTTTTTTTTGTCTTTTTTCTTTTTTTTTTTAAAGTGTTTGTTGTCTCTTTCTCTCCGCCAGCCGCTGTGTGCGTGGCCGGGTTGGCCATGCGCTTGGACAGACACGGAAGCTGACCCAGCCCCGCGGCCCCGGTGTGTACGCTGTGCCCGCCAGCGGCTGGTGGTGGGCCCCGGGGGGGAGCGGGGGCACCTGGGGCTCTGTGCCCCTGTGGCTGGCTGCCCCCGGTGCCCCAGGCGCTCGGGTAGGACGCGGGAACCCAGCCCCAAGACAGGTGTCCTTGGGTGTCCCCGGTGTGTCACCTCCAGCACCTGCTGGCTCAGATGCCCCTGGCAGCATTAGGACCAACGCGAGTAGCTGCTCCTGCGTGTGAAGGCTGACCCAGGCTTTGAGGTTTTACTGGTGTAAGTAGGTCTGCAGGGCTGTGGCGCTTTTATGCTGTGACGAGAAGTTGACTGCTAGTGTATTATTTGCTGGCAAATAATCCTTCTGACGCTCTTGGGGAGGGTCTGATTTCAGCTCTGCCAGCAAAATAACCCTTTGGGGCTATGCGGTGCCTTTCATGTGGGGCAAAAGAAAGTAGTGCTGGTTCAGCTATGTTGGTGTGCCCTAAAAAGGAGAAAGAAGGCTACAAATCCTTACAACTTCCCATAGTATCTCATGTTTTGTTATTTTTGCATTCTGGGGCTGAAAGTGAACGGCATTTGCAAGTTCTCTTTTGACCACTGAGATGGTGTTCCAAGACCCCTGGTCATTTTAGCACCATGCACGTTCTGGTTTTATTTATGGGCAAGAACCTGGAAATCTTTCCTCCTAATTTTGGCCCCACCACTTAGGATTTCTTCAAAGTTTTTTCCTCTTCTTCGTATTTGCCAACAGCAGTGATTACTACAGCCGAAACTTAGAAGAGAATCGGGCTGTCAGTGTCAGCCCAAAGCTTTCCCTTGATCTAAACATAGCAAAGGAAAACTAATTCTCTTCATCTAATTGCCATGAAAGAGAACAATACATATAAGCAGGCATTTTAACTCTCAGGTGGATTATTAAGTATTCTGCCAGCCTGTAGCAGCTGTTCTGTGCTGTATATTGTACTGGTATTATTTGTGATGGATGAAATGCAAAGCAAAGGATTTAGGTTTGTTTGCAGCACAGTGATACTGCAGCATGAAATGAAAAGGCAAACTGAGGCTAGATCCTAATGTTAGTGTGAATTGGCCCAGTTTCATCAAAATCCATAAAGCTGATTTATCGCAGTTGAGGAAGGAGGTCCCTTGCACGAAGGACATCTGGAACGAGAGAAATGGTGACTCCTGCTCTCCTGCAGGCTTCACAAGACTGCTGTAAAGCAGGAGTCATATTCCCACCTCAGCTGCTCCATTATAAGTACTTACTACTGACCTAGTTTTTGTCCCCTTTCGTTTTTGCCGTACGGTTTTGAGAGTTTGGTCTTTTGGCTCTTAAAAATCATATGATTTTTGAACGGGACCTAATGGTTTGAATCCATCCACAGAGGAAAAGAGGAAAACCTTGCCTGATGCCCTGCAACCTACTGGATCAGATTGATGGTGGTCTGGCACGTATTGTTCATCTGCTTCGTTTACTGTGTTTGGTAGACCATGCTCTATAGCTTTCTGTGAATATAGATACAGCTTGCATTTCCACCCCACCCCGAAAGCTCCTCCTGTTGCTATAGCCAGAAGGGAAGTGTGCTTGTTTCAGCCCTCCATGCTTTCCTTTCCTGAACTGTCCTTCCCCCTTTTCAGCTCAGCCTAGGGAAACACAGTCAGTACGCACCGATATATTTGGTGTCATGCGCACGAGTAGGAAAGAAGGTTCCCGTGCTTTCCATTATGGGGTACCCAGCATCCTTGGGAGGCAGAAATCATCTCTGCAAGGCCTCTTCCCTTAGTTTAACTGGTGAAATGATATTGGTGCTCTGTGGCTCCCTTTCTGTTTGGCAAGCCAGCCCCCAGGGCAGAAGCTTTCTCTTCTTTCCCGCTGCGCTGGGTAGGTGGATGTGAGAGTGACCAGGCTGGTCCTTCCTCCCCTGAAGGACAGACTGCTTAAACCAAAGCTCTCTCTGGCAGCCAGCACAGCCTTGGTGCCCGTTCAAAGTGCAGCTCTGATGAATAAATAGTGGCATTAGACAAACTCCCTGCTGCATCCATGGTGGGGCAGAGGGGGAGGGCCGGTGCTCCTGCCTCTGCAAACCGTATGTCAAAGACCGCTGCTTGGCTAAGAGCCATGCTGCCATAGGTGTTGCAGACCTGAGGTGAGGGTGGGCTGGTTGTCGGGGAGTGAGCAGAGGGCTCGCCACCGTAAGGCTGGACCCTGCTGGAAGGGGGATGGCCCAGTGCTCCCTTTTCCTCCTGTGAGCACTGGGGCTGCTCGCATAGCCAGCCAGGGAGCCGGTCCTGCTGGAACCTGGCTCTGTGAAAGCAAAGGAAAACAAGTGCCCATTGTTTTTTCAAAGGAGCTAGACAGCTGATGAGCACCTGGTGTTGGCACCAGAGAGACTGAGGGTTGTGGGACAACCCCTGTGGCAGGACCACATATTTAGGTCAGTTTAAGGCAGCTGTGAGTACAGCGTCTGAGGATTTGTTGAGGGCTGGTTGCTACAGGAGCTCCTGTAAAATCCCAGATGCATTGGGCTCTGTTTGTGTCAGCCCTCACTGAAACCAAAGCCTTGTAAACAAGGGACAGTAAAGCTGTGTTCAGGCCTGAGCCTGCCTGCTGACCACAAGTATTGTTGCATCTTTGCATTTGTCCATATCCTTGTTGAGGGAGAATAACAGAAAATGTCCAGCTTAAAACCAGCTGTATTACAAATAAGATTCTTCTTCCATGTAATCGTGGAGGTTAGTAATTAGTACTGTGTTTTTGCTATTGGTTTAACTCCTCCAGTGGGCACAACTAGGGTGTTGAAAGTAGGCTAATTGGCTGTCCCTTCTAAATCCTCTGCAGAATTTCTCTGTTCATATAGCAAAAATTGTGTTGCAGTTTCTTAAATAGTGGGAGAAAAAGTTCTTTAATATTTTTGATGGGTTGTCAAAACCTAATATCGGTCCCAAACTATCAGAGAGTAGATCTTTATTTCTTCCCTGGTCTCTGACATGGGCAGAAGGTTTTGAGAGTTATTTAAATTCCGTGGGTCACAGATCCCATGGCATGCATAACTTAACCTGTTCACAGATCCAGAAGTGTCATGATTGAATGACTATGTACCCGACTTCTTTAAAGAAGGCCTAAATCCTATAACTGAACCAGAATCTAGGCTCTCAACTATAAATTATGAGCCCCCACATATTCAGTCAGAAGGGCGTGTTAAGTACCCAGAGTGGAGACTTCGGGCTCTGTAAGAAATAAGCACACAAATGCAGGTGTTAGGCATCTCACTCAGTGAGAATACAGTGTTACTGTGAAGCTGACTGGCCCGGCTCGAGGGCTACCCCTTTGTTTCCTGTAACTGTACCACTTTTATCACTAAAAGAGGAACAAAATGATATGAAAAGGCTTGAAGAAAAGGAAGGGGGGGAGCAGATGTCTGAAAAATGTTTCACTTGGGCAGATTGAGTTGACAGTCTAAAATTTCTTGAAGGTGCCAGATTTCAGTTTCTTTAGTGAGAAGCAAGAATATCTCACAGATCTTCAAAGTATCCGGCCTCTCAAGCTGGCTGATAGACAGCATAGGGTACTGGCTGGACTGTGAATGCATGATTCAGATTTAAGTGACTGCGTGCAAGTCACATGGCTTCTTCAGCTTCCTCTTCTGAGTTGGACATATTTCCTGAGAGACACAGGCTTTTTCTCACAAGATACTTGGGTAAAATACCGCAGAGGAGAGGAGGTGTTCTTGTAGATATTACAGCTTAACAATGCATTAGAGGTCTGGTTTTGCTTATGGACAGGTGGCTGAGAATCAAAAGGTGACTGAATTATCTTTATTTACTCCAGTTGCTTTGTTAAGCTGACTTAATAAAGGCTAAAAGGAATTTTCCTACCACCTGCCTTTAGAGCTTCCTGAAATCCTGGCTTTAAGGCTGTTTTGTAGTATCCAGGGCAGTGCACCTCTTCTCTCTGGTGTCTAGAAAGAAGAGCTGTTCCTTTCCTCTCTGCACTGTGCCACTGCTTTGCTTGTTTTTCTGCACAGTAGTAGGTGGAAAGAGGCCAAACATTTCTAGCCCCCGCTTTTATACTCGAAGTTGTTGCCTGTCCAAGTGGTTTTGCTTTTAATCACAAGGCAACGTAAGGGGAAAAAAAAAAAAGTGGCTCGCCTAAGGAGACAGGTCTTTCCCTTTCTACACAAACCTGTCCTTGTCCATGGGCAAAGAGAAGAACTGCTTATGAAACTCTTCTGGTTAATAAACAGTCATAACAGGGAAGACAGCATGTCCCTCCTGGTTAGTGGCTCATGTAAAGCAAAGGCTCTGGGTTACTAAGAAACTTCTGTTACCTCCTGATGCTTGCAGGAGTGTTGTGTAAGAGCTGAGCTCTCTTAGCTTTCTAGCAGGCAGCCAGCATTTGAGGTGAAGCTTTGTTTGGCCCGTGCAAAACGAACACTAAGCACTGAGAAACCTCCTTTGCGAAAGTCAAGGTGTACTAATGGGAGAGGGAAAATAGAGGAGGCAACTGTGAAAGCTGTGGCAAAGAAAAAGTATTAAATTGCTTCAGTGCTGCATTTTGCTGTTCTCCCTGACCGCAAAAGTCACCGTGACTTTAACTGAACGGATTGTCATGCCTGGGGTGACAGCAGGCTAAGTCAGCTGTTAGAAGGAGATGGAGTTCCATAGCGTGCTGTAGCCTCCCTGCTGAAATTGTCTCCTCTTCAGACTTCCAGTTGTTTGCATTGTGGTGTTCACTGTTTCTCATTCCTTCTGCTCTGCTTGCCCCCTCAGCCTTGAGTAGTGCTTGGCTGTGCTCCTCCTGAGTGCTCCCTGGGAAAGCAATAATGATCACATTCATGAACAACTCGGACAGCGAGGAGGAGCCCTGCAATGAGAGAACATCCCTGATGTCTGCAGAGAGCCCGCCAGTACCCTCTTACCAGGATGGCCTGCAAGCCTCACAAGCAGGGGAAGTGCAGGCACATAGGGTAGGTATGCGTCCTTCCCGGGGAGTGAAGAAATGGGATATGATGATAGATGTAGTCCTGCTACCCCTCAATCCCTCCCAGCAGACTGGCTTCTAGGACTGGCTGTGGCCAGTGCTGTTTCTCTGGTGTCACTCTCTCAGCCAGCAGCAGCAGTGCCTATTCCTATTTCCTCCACTGTGACTTTTTCCCCTTTTTATCTCCATATATACTCCTCCCTTTTCCTTCCTTTTCGTAAAGATACAGGCTTTTAATCAGGACCTGATGCACATATGACTCTTGCAGGATATCCTTTTCAGCCTTCTTGTTTTGCCAGAAACCCTTTATCCGTTCTGGTCAAATGCAGCAAATGTTAGAACAGAATCTAGTCCTGCTGCCAGCAAAGCATCAGGATAAAGCAAGCACAGCATTGCTGTGGGAGGAGGAACTGATCAAGCTTATGCCACCTCAGATGATGTTTCTTCTTTTTCAGTTCTGTGCACCTTGTCCTTCATGTGCATGTGTCCATCTATATATTTGGACTTGAAGAGGCCCCTAGATATTCATGGTTTTGGTTTAAAAACTCCAATGCAGCCTATTTGTAACAGAATTTCTAATTGTATTGTTCAATTGGTACCTTCCTATTAGGAACAAGTTGAAATATGATGGAATGAAACTTTGAACACAAAGAAAAGAAGGTCTTATATATTTGCTAATATTTCTTTTCAGAAGAGGCGAACAGGTAGCAGCCGTAGCCCTAACAATGTTGCTGATGGGGATATGTCTGACTCGGGTGTTCCAGTGAGAGAAAGCACCTTGGAAAATGAAGAGGAGGAACTGACTCTGAAATATGGAGCAAAGCATGTAATCATGCTCTTTGTGCCTGTCACCCTTTGTATGATTGTTGTCGTCGCCACCATAAAGTCAGTGCGCTTCTATACGGAGAAAAACGGGCAGCTGTAAGTGGGGTCTTCAAAACAGCCTCTGAGTATATGGGATCCCTAGCTTTACACATACGTTCCACGCACGCGTGTCTGTGTACACAGAGCGCTTCCTTGGCAGGCTGGAAGAGCCTTTACACAGCTAAAGGTGGCTGTGTAAACATACAAAGATCTTACTAAAGTATGCTACGTTCATCTGTGTAAGTCTTTCCATACCTGCATTATACTGATTCATTAGTGCTGTCATAAGCGAAGCCTGTGAGCAGTGTAATAATGAAGTTGCTTCATACTGCAGCATAAAAGGCCCAGGCTGAACTCCTAGTCTGCTCACCCACTAGCTGGCAGCAATCGGGGAATAGCATGTTCATTTGGATGAGTGTCTCATTTCCTGATGACATTTCTGGTTCCTAAAGACTCATGGTGTGGATACGTAATTCCATCCAGCTCTTGCTCACTGTGCCTGAGAGCACTCCTGGGGCTCTAACTGTGCTTCACACGGCAGGTGGAGAAACGGGGACTGTGGTCCCTTGAACTGAACCAAAGGAAACAAAATGGTGGGGGTGCGGGGTGATGAAAGAGTCCAAGACCCTCCCATCAAGTGTGGAAAGAAAGGGTCCCCCCCTTTCAGGACAGCACCTGGGATGTATCTTTATGGTTATCATGGAGAGGGTCCAGAGCATGCAATAAAAATTTGTGGCCTGGAGAGAAGTTACCAAATTTAAATGAAGTCATTTATACTCTAGGTTGTTTTGTTTAGAGCTTTGCCAGCCACAGCTTCGCTGTAGGAATGTGCTTTTGATAGAGACCACTAATCTTTAGTTGATAATTAACTGGAGCCCAGCCCCTTCAGAGGCTACATCTCATGTTTGCTGTCCTTGGCAGTCATACCTCCCCTTCTTTCCCACACACAGAGAGGTCTGGTTTTATCTTGGGGCAGTTAGTTAGAAGAGAATATACGTACTTTGTATGGCTTTTGCTTTATCGTGCAGGATCTACACCCCTTTCAGTGAGGATACCCCATCTGTGGGCCAGCGTCTCTTGAACTCGGTGTTGAACACCATCATAATGATCAGCGTCATTGTTGTAATGACGGTGTTCCTAGTTCTGCTCTATAAATATCGCTGCTACAAGGTAAAGCATTCATGCCAGAGCCTTTTCCACCTATATGCTGTGAACTTGAGTTCAAGTGGGGCTTGCGTGTCAGTGAGAAATACAGGCACTGCACTGGCTAGTCCACATCTTAGTCATAGCAAGAATCATACTGTACAGAAGCCTTTGTCAGTGGTGGTAGAGCTGTGCCCCTGAATATGCTTTGCTGTTATTTTGTCGCTAATGGTAGGCTCTTAAAAACAAGGCCTGCTACTTTGTGTTAGTCAGGTCTGAGCCTTCTCCACCTGATCAAGAAGTTTTGCAGTTTGTACCATTTACTGCAAGTGCCTTCTCTTAAGAAGGTTCAGACAAGCTTTGTGGAAACTGGTGTTCTTCCTGCCTGTGGAGGCTCTGGTGGAAGGGGACAAGGCTTGGAGGGAAAGGCACATTCAGGTTTTATGGTGCCCAGGGAGTTGTTATATGTGGTACCAGCCCAGCATTTGAGCTCTGGCCATTGCTGCTTTTTAAACTTGGCCCTGAGATGGATTTATTGTACAGCCTTGGGCAAACCTCTCCTCCTCCCCACCAAGCGGAGAGGATGTGCTTACCTGTCTAAGCTAGGAGCCTGTATGGATACCCATGGAAATGGATAGGAAAGAGACTAAAAAAAACCCAGCCAAACCAACGAAAACAAACACCGAGGGATAGAATAAAAAATGTAGGAGTTTGGGAGAATTGGGAGTGACTGGCTGTCCCTCCTCCCTCACTGGCAGTGGGGAAGGCAGGGTCTTTGGAAACTGGAGGAGGAGTGAGGAAGGAGACTGTTGGACAATAGGAAGCTCTGTCAATAGTGAATGCAGCACCGTGACCTGTGCGAGGGGGAACAGCCCCTTCAATTACTGTCTCTTCTTGCCCTTGATAGTTCATCCATGGCTGGCTCATCCTGTCCTCTTTGATGCTGCTTTTCCTCTTTACCTACATATATCTCGGGTAAGTGGGAATGGTGCAGGTAACCTGGCAGTTCAGGGCTCCCTCACCTCTTTCCAGAAAATCCCCAACTTGAACAAGGAAAGGAATATCTCCCCTTCTCCAAATGGAGGTTTAAAAATTGTTAGAATGAGATAGCTTTCTTTAAAAAAAAAAAAAAAAATAGAAAATGAGGTCTTTAATGGGGAATGCCTGATTTTACAGTGCCTACTCTACAAAAATCACTGGGAAGCAATACCATGAGCATGAAATGAACAGGCTGAACCTCGTGGTACAGAGGCCCTGAATTACACGTTGAGAAGCAAGTGGAAAGGAACTTTATGTGCTGAGTTGGTTCTCTGATTTGTCTTGCCTTTTTCTCAGACTACGTTGTTTTGAGCTCATTCCCTTAGCTCCCAGTTCAGGTAGAACCAAGCTTTTAACTTGCTGGTGACACTTGTTAAAACTTTTCATCTTTAACTGTGAGCATCATGCATCTGGTGGGATGACTCTTACATGACTTATTTGCTGCAGACGGTCATGTAGCCACAGGCCTGTGTTCAGTTAAGACTTGAAATCCTGCCTGCTCAAACCCTTGGAATCCCTGTTGACCTCAGGACTAAGGCACTGTGGTGCTTGTTTGCACACACAGCATGTCCATCTCCTGCAGGAGGAACAGAGAGCGAAGAGCAGCAGTTGGCTGCAAGGCAGGTTCCCCCTTCATGATGAGAGCTGCTTCTATCCTGCTTCCTCCTGGTGTAGTAGGAGGTTTGTTTAACTACAGCTAGTAGGATGCTTTGCGTGTCAGTTGCTTTTATTGCTTAGCTAAATTTTCTTGTTGTATTCCAGTGAAGTATTGAAGACGTACAACGTGGCCATGGATTACCCCACTCTGTTCTTAGTCATCTGGAATTTTGGAGCTGTTGGAATGATTTGCATACACTGGAAAGGTCCCTTGCAGCTCCAGCAAGCGTATCTCATTATGATCAGTGCTCTGATGGCACTGGTTTTCATTAAATATCTACCTGAGTGGTCAGCATGGGTGATTCTAGGTGCAATCTCCATCTATGGTAAGTCTGGGTTGTGACTCTCAAGGTGTGGCTCATGGAGAGGTTACTCTGAGGCAATCTCAGGACTGTGTATGTCATTCAAAAAACAACTTTATGGTGCTAACAGCTTTAGAAAGAGGCAGATGGGCAATTAAGTTGACTCCCTGGCTTGTCTCTTGCTAACTTGTTCATGTAGGTACTGTACCCCTACCATGTCTTTTGAAGTGGAACACCAAGTCAGGGAAGTACTGAACCACATCTGACTGCATGGTAGGCGTGGTTTTGTTTACGGTTATCGACAGATCATGGATTTTGGTATGAGTTAAAAGTTTCAAGAGAACCTGCAGAACAAGAGGCGGCTGGGAGGTAACATTCAGATTGGTGAGGAGCTCTGATGGAGGAGAGAGGGTAGGCAAAGAGGAACTGGACCAAAGGCCTTCATTCATGTGAAACACAGTCAGTGTACGTAGCAATGGATTGTGGAATGTGAACAAAGTACCCCCAGTCCTCCTCTAATTAAATTTAACACCTCGATGTAATGCTGTCATCTACTTTCAAAGAAATAACGTGGTATTCTCAAGAGGCTTTTTATAGGATTAGCACAATGAAAACTCTTATTATTACATTAAGCCTGGGGGATGGCATTTTAAGTGAACAACATCTTCAGGGACTAGAACAGCTAGAGTTATGCAAAGTGGCAGAAACTGCCATTCAGGAAATCATCCAGTTAATATCGATAGATGTAATTTTGAGGGGAGAATAGCTTTTTAAAGATAAAGAATGTAAAATATGCATAATAGTTTGAGATGAGATTGTCTGGCCCTTTTCTCTTTGCAGATCTGATGGCTGTTCTCTGTCCCAAGGGGCCACTGAGAATGCTGGTAGAAACTGCACAGGAGAGAAATGAGCCCATTTTTCCTGCATTAATATATTCCTGTGAGTAAGATTAGAATGTTAATGTTTTTAACCAGGTTAAACTCGTAACCTGTTTCTGTGTCAAACCAAAGAGCATTATTTTAATTACTTCCTCGCCCTAAGATTGGTGCACATTTATGCTCTGGAACAGACCATTTGTAGAAGGCCTTCTTTATCAGTTACAATGGTGCTAACTCTAGCCAAAGGGAGCCCACATTTGCCTTGTGAAGCTGAAATGTTCAAAAGTAGATTTATCCTTTCGTGAATACAGTGCGGAACATGCCCGTTAGTTCTGCATACAAAAACCTGTGTTAGATGGACAGTAGTGTTTGCGAGGTTCTGTGATTAGATGATGCTCGCTCAGTACACTTATTCCTTGTGCATACACTTTATAGACACACTTTAAATGTGTGATGAGGTTCCACTTTTCTTGTAGCCCTCTTGCTCTGTGCACTGTACGGATGGCAGTGCTTAGAATATATTTGCTTTATTGTTCATTGTGTGGCTGCTCGCTTTGTAAAGGGCTCTATTCAAGTATTGCTCTGCAAACAAAATCAGTCGTCTCTTCCTTGGCTTTCTTGGGCTGTTTAACTACGATGGTGTCCGGTGCCCTTATCCACAAAGGTGCTTAAGATTAAGACAGTTGGAAGGCAGGTGACTCAACACTCACGGGACCTGGACTTAAGTGCTTCATGGGCCTCAGTGACTTTTTCATTACATCGCTTGTAAGATGAACGGGTATTTCCAAATGTTAGGTGCTAAGTTGAGGATGCCCACAACCCGATTCATCTTTTTTTTTCCCCAAGCATTTAATGTTATATAAATGCTTTTATATGTTCCAAGCAGAGCTTCTGTTGGCTTCAGCTGACCTCCCTTTTACTGGAGATTCTGTTATACTGACCTGAGACAATCTAGATGAAGTCTCTCACATGTTTTAGTTAACAAACAAGAGTTTCTCTAAAGGAGAATGCAATTCAAGAACGTCAGTGTCTCCATTGCAAGACCACATTCTGTGGCTCTCTCTAGATGCAAAAACATCACCTTGGGTGAGCTTGTAGTGGAAAAGCAGGCACTGTATTTGCCTTGGCTTATTTTGTTTAGTTTAGCTTCTATAAAAACAGGAAGACTGATGCACCCTTACATAAACAGCTGATTTGAGTTCCCTTCCACTGACTTCAGAATGGTTTGTATTCCTTTTTAATTTAGGGATCCATCTCAAGAATAAACCCCCAAACATGCTTCAGTTGTTCTTGGAACCAAAACAGAAATAGCCAATATTTTGACAGGAAAGAACCAAAACAAACAGGCAGAGATAAACGCACCCTGACTCCTGCATGCCCCTCGCTTGTGTGCTTTACCTTTAGCAGAACATGAGGAGTAAGCTGTGTAAGTTAACCTCTGGTTACCTTTTGTACTACCATCATTTCCTGGGCAATTGTTTTCTTTGAAGAGAAGAGTCAGAAGCCAGGAAGAAAACGAAGGAGATGAGGACCCTAGTTCTGGATTTTTGCTTTCTTTAGCCTACAGAGCAGACTATGCTGACTCTTAGCTATTTGTGCTCTGGGACTTTCTTAAAAACTGAATAGATGCACTGCCTTAATTTTCTCCCACTTTGCCTTCTAAGTGCCTAGGGAAACCAACTAAGAGTGAGTGTTTTAAAAGCATTTACAGGAGCAAGAGTTTGTATTTTTAGGGACAGCTAAATACTTAGCTCCTCTGAGCTATAGTGACCGATGTTTTATGCAGCTGATTACTTTCTGTCTGTCTTCTAGCTGCTATGATGTGGACAGTTGGAATGGCAAAGCCAGACACAGCAGCAGGAGGACCAAGTCAGCAGACATGGGATGCAGGTTTGCTTGCGTGTTACTCTTCTATACAGAGTACTGTCCCATGGAAAGAATGTGTGTGTTTGAGACTGCAAGTAAATGTAAGCCCCTGAACCTTGACGGATGCATTTTTTTTCAGTGTTGCTACATTAGTTGCAGAACTCAGTGATGTTCTGAAACCTGCTGTTTGGGCTGGCAGCAAAGATGACCAGACGGTGTAGGAAGCTCCAGTATTCAGGATGCCTTTATTTAAAAAACCAACCAACAAACCAAAAAAACCAAACAAAAGTGTTATCCAACATACATCTTCAGATGCACTGAAGTCAAAGCTGAAAGTGGGCTAGTGGGGGGTTATATTTTTACTAGCTGGGGTTGGTAAATTACTACATAGGCTCATAAATATAATGCTGATGGGCTGGTGAACTTAAGTGCGTTGCAGTGTGTTGCATTCAGGCCACTGCCACGGAGCAGACATGCTTCTACCTAGCTTTAAGTGCAATATGACTTACCCTGCCAAAGAAAATGAACGTCTTTACATTTACCCTTGGGTAAAGGCTTATGTTTGGGCAGTTACCCAACAGCAGCTGCTATGTTCCAAGTTTACATTCTAGCTGGTCCTGTGGTAATTTTTGTGCCTTTGGTTTTATCTTCTTGAAATGCAAGTTAAACTGCAGTTTTGAAGGTGAATGAATAAAATCTGACTTGTGGTGTTGGGAGGATTTCCCATCTGGTCCTGTTGCACTTCAGAGATTACAGTACCTTTTTATGTTAAAGCAATAAATGTACGCTAAGGCTTGATAACTGAACATGCTGCTTATTTCAGGATAAAGCAGCTGACATACTAACAAAGCGCAGGGACACAATCCTGCTTTGAAACTGGGCACAGAGCGGGAGCAAACTACATGCTGAGGCATACAGAATGCCACTGTGGAAGCTCTGTGTGTCCCAGGTCACAGTCTGCTTGCATCTGCAGCGGCAGCATCCTGTCAGACTGACATGGACTGGAAAGTTTGTATGAGCACTTCTGAAAAATAGGAACTGTCAGATAGAGTACTATATCATAGACTGGCTGCTTCCAAAAGCCCTACCGAGGGCTCTGTTAGATGTGTTTAACAGGACAAAAAAAAATTAAATATGTGAACAACGAAATGTGTCCACTTACTACATGTGAACACCCAGCCCCAATGTCAGTGTGATTCAGGGCAGAACTTTTCTCATAAATGGCAGTCCTCTTAGTCATCCATTTTTGTCATACCACCAGTTAAGGAATACCTGAGCACCTCCACCCCAAAGATGTAATAATGTGGGAGTGCATATTAAGTTTACTCGGTTTTACTTGTTATTCTAGCCTGTGCAGAGCAATGCTTAGTTCTGCATATGTACTCACTTGTTAAAGCCATTGAACACCTGAGTAGCTGCCAAAGAAGCTGTGAACGTGTACCCTTCCGACTGTTTCAAATAATAACATGCGTGTTTTCCTCAAAGCCACTAAATGGCTCTGCTTGAATTGGTCCTGATGATCACACCTCCAAGAAACAAAGGGCTTACCCATTCCAGAGAAGCTTCACAGAAACGTAGATTTCATGCATTAAAACAAGTTATAAATGTAGCTACCTCTTGTGTGTGTTTGTTTTATTTTGTCTGCTCTTCTTGGCCCATTTTTGTGGAACCAAGCTGAGGATGGGAGAGAGAACCACAGGAGCCCTTCACACGCAGACTCTCAGATGTTGGAGACGAGGAGTCCTGCTCCAACCCGCCCCATCACTTCTTTTGAGGAACTCGAGGAGGAGGAAAGTAAGGGAAGCTTCATATCTTGTTTTCAGTGTAGTCAGAGTCGGCGCCTGACGTTTTTACTCATTGTGGTTAACACTCTGTTACCCAGTTTGGCCTAATCATAGTTAATTTGAAGAGTTGTGACTTGCTGAGCAACAAAGATCTTGAGTCTGACTCTGTATTACTTCTTGCTGCTGCAGTATCTGTTCTGGGGTTGTGGTTCCAGTGACATCTCTTGGCGACGCGGACAATTTAAGCAGGAACCTTCACCTGCTCCCAAGGGGACAAGAATTTGTTCAGGAGGAGCAGAAGTAACACTTTTCTTTTTCCACTTCTCTCAGGGGGTGTGAAGCTGGGCCTTGGAGACTTCATATTTTACAGTGTGCTTGTTGGGAAAGCAGCTGCCACAGCTAGTGGAGACTGGAATACTACACTGGCCTGCTTTGTAGCCATTCTCATAGTAAGTGAGCAAGCTTTTAAAAACTCAGTTACAGCCTGTTTAGCACAGCAGTGTTGCCAGAAGTACTAGCAGCTGAGCACTGCTAAATCTCTGCAGGTAATATGCTGGGTGTTTAGGAGAAACCACCAGTGGATTTCCCAGCCCAGTGCTCTGTCTATAAAGACAGGCTTTAAACAGCCGCTGGGAGAAGCTGAACGATACGGGCTGGGAGGGAGGATTCCTCAGAGCAGAGCCAAGTGTGGAGATGGTGGGGGTGAAACAGCCCCAGGCAAAACAGTTACAGCTGAACTGTTAGTGTGTTTGCTTCAGTGTTAAAGATTGCGGACTTCTGTCAGCCACAAAAGTCAATATTATGAACTCCACATAGATTATCAAGTCCGCTGGGAGAAGCTGAACGATACGGGCTGGGAGGGAGGATTCCTCAGAGCAGAGCCAAGTGTGGAGATGGTGGGGGTGAAACAGCCCCAGGGAAAACAGTTACAGCTGAACTGTTAGTGTGTTTGCTTCAGTGTTAAAGATTGCGGACTTCTGTCAGCCACAAAAGTCAATATTATGAACTCCACATAGATTATCAAGTGTAGTTGAAAAGGTTAACTCCCTTTTGCTGAGGAGAACGGCTAAATAAGAGGATGAAGACCTATCTTGTTCTTCTATTCATGCTGGAAAAAACAGGAAGGAAGGACACTTAAAAATCCTTGGAAATTGTCAGTAAAAGCAGATGACAATCATACTGAAACTGCTAAAGGACTTGGTCCTGCCAGGTCTAATGACCACACGCTGTTGAACTTTCACCTAGGTAGAAAATAATTACTAGGAACTTGCTGTTTACACCAGACTAGCCAGAAGGGCAACAGCAGGAGTTATAGAAGGTAGAAGAAAATGAATTATCCCGTCCTTCTTGGGCCTCCCTTTCCCCACTTAGATCCCAAGGATAGTGAAAGAACTAGAAATGAACTAACTTAAATAAAGCGTGTTGAGTGTAGCTTTCCTACCTCACAGGTCAGAGAAACCTAAAGGATCACCTGGCTCCATATCCTAGGGTCCAGCACAGGGCCCCTTCGCTGATGGGAATGTTCTCTGTTGTCTGTCCGTGAGGCAAAATGTCCCATTCTGTTTCTTTTACGGTGCTGTTAAAATTTTTGGAGCCTAGTGTCTCTGCAGTTTTGTCGTCATGGAGGAAGAAGAAAGGGCTCAGATGAGAGAAGGAATCCATACCTAAATGCACTTAGGCATACTGTCTACCCAAAATGTACAAAAGCTTTCACACATGCTCAAAAAACCAGCTCTTGGCCTGCTATCCAGATAAAACCAGAATTCACCTATCATAGTAAGCAATCCAGTCAAAACAACAGCAGTGGATATTTTGGGGTTTTTTTTGTTCTCTTTTACCCCAAGAGACTTGGAAAACTGGGAAGGTGTTAGAAGTACATGCTGCTGTGTATTAGTCCTCCAGTGAAACTCCTTATCTGTGCGGTTCACCAGGATTTAAGTGCTTTTATCTGCTGGATCAGTACTTCATAGATAATGGCATAGAACAAAATGTAAAATAATCTGTAAGTAAATTAACTTCTCGGGGTCGGCTTTATGTCAGCACTAGCTGTTTATACCACTTTCTCAGCGGAGAGCTGTGTTCAAGATTGCTGAAGAAAATACGTGGCCAGCTTGTGTGAAAGATGAAGGTGTGGGCAAGCGTACCTCATGCCACTGGTAGCTCAGGCAGGCTTCAATTGCTGTACAGTGTATATAGCTTATTATTTGTGTATTAGTTTGTTGATGACAGATATGTTTCTGGGCTTCTTACTATATCTCCTTGTGTTTTTTATTCTCTCTGGCAGGGTTTATGCTTAACTCTTTTATTACTGGCTGTTTTTAAGAAAGCACTGCCTGCCCTTCCCATCTCCATTACCTTTGGCTTGGTCTTTTACTTCTCGACAGACAACCTTGTGCGACCGTTCATGGACACCCTGGCCTCCCACCAGCTGTATATTTAGAAGAAGTGGGAGTTAGAGGATTCTTTTTAAAGTTTTGCTGTGAAGTATCGTACACTGTTTGGAATAAGTCATAAAGTTTTACACTTAGTGCCATATATTTGTAAGGAAAACACTAACTCTGTGACATGATGTGTACTAAAAATCTAATAGTTACATGTTAAACTGAGATTTTTCACAGGACTTTTGGACTCCAGTGAAAAGCCTGGGTCACTGCTGATGTCAGCGCATTACTTTTATTTTATTTGATGTGCACACTGGCTGTTGTGAGCACAGAAACCTGTATGTAGCATGGGACACTGGAGAAGGGTCTGATCTGTGCTTCCAGAAGCTAAGGTGTTTTAGGCCTGGAATTGCAATCAAGTTTAACTGTACTCTAGAATTGCTAATGCTTCACACTTCTGAAGTGTTGTGCAAACACGCAGTGCAAGTAAGTCGTACTTGTAATCAGAAAAGCATAGCAGCCAGCATGCACAGAACAGAGCAGTGCATTACACCTGGTCGTCAGCATTAGAGAAGCGAGGCTGAACTTCATAAGCTGGCCTCTGTGCACACAACTTCTGTTGAAATTGCCCCAAATGGCTATTTATTCTGACCTTAGTGGGACATAGTGAGCCATGACGGATCTAGACAGGATGTCAGTGGTGGGACGTTTAAACATCAGGCTTCTGGTTCTGAGAGCATCCACCACTGCAGCTCACAGCTGAAGGCAGGGCTGCCCGTTCCAGCACATCAGATCCTCAGCGTGGGAAGACACATACTTTTTCCTGTCTCCTCCCAGCATTTTATCGCTTTGGAAATCTTTTTCTGGGTCCATACCACAATCCTTAAATTACCATAAGGTAGAAATTACTGCACAACTCCAGTAAATCAGTTGACCTGTAACTTCTGGTATGTATTTCTGGTCTCATTTCTGTGCATTGTTGTAACCACTCCACAGGAGGATTTACCTTCCCTTTACGAAGAGGTTCTCTTAACACTGATTGAGGCTTGGTTTACCTAGTTTTTGGTACTGTTTAAAGATTATTTTTTTTAATTACAAATTTTAAAATAGCTATTTAATGTCAAAGGGACTCTTTTGGAAATACCCTGTCATAGTTTGTATCAAAATAGGGGGGTGCAAACTTTAACCTGCTGTGACGTTACTCTACATAAGACATCATTAATGCTAGGAATATTTACACAGCCTCAAGTGTGGTCATTAAAAAAAAAAAAAAATCACAGTGCTTGTTGCCAGTAAAAAATACAGGTCTGACTGAACCTTAATGTTTTCTCCAGTTTTTAAAATAATTTTATTTCTACTCCGAGAGTCAGTTTTCTAGAAATAGCCAAGTTCTGTGATTTTTTTTCTTTTTACTCGAGTGTCTATTATGCAAATAAGCTCTGTTTTCTTTTGACAGCTAATCAATGTCAGTGTTTCAACATGTAACATTATGCAAGGTTTTGTGAATAATGCAATGTCATTGAGAGATGTAGAATTTTATCTCTGAAAATACTTTTTAGATAAGGCTTTGAACTATGTATTTTTAAGGTAGTGCTTTTTCCAATAGACTTGTTCAAGCTAATCTACTTTGATATTTAACAAGGACATCACACAGATGATTCAAACAAATTTTTAAAAAGTGTGTAAGGGTTTTTACGAGTTGTGTGTGTCTCAGTTTGGACAAGTAGGTAATTCTTGCTCTTTGTTTAGTTTTCTGTCCTCATTTCTTACATTTGCAATGTTTGGACTTAACAGCTGCAGAGAGAGTTAATTATTACTAAAAGGTATTTCCTTTGGAAACATAAATCACTAGAGCTCTGTCTGCTGATTTTTAAGGTTTATGTGAGAGTTCGTTTTTCTTTTTGTTTGTTGTTTGGGTTTGGTGTGGTTTTTGGGGTTTTTTTGTTTGTTTGTTTGTTTTTTTAAACTAAAACAGTTACGGGGCCAAATCAGAATACAATCAATCACTTGCAAACATGATTTTACTTTTTGCATTGCATGGTGTAGAGAGGATGTGAAATATTTATATGTACTAGAAGAAAAAATCCTGCTTGGCTTCACAGGGTTATAGAATATTGTTAGAAACAATTTATTTCTATGAAAGCAGAGTTGATATTTGAAGGAAACTTAGGGGGTACCTTAAAATATTGAAGGATCACTACTGGAGCTGGTGGTTTTCTGCAGATTTGTGCTTGCCAAAGATTGGCCTTCCACTGAGCAATTCTGCATAACTGATAAAAACTGTAATTTAAAAGGTAACTGAGCAACAGATTCTGTCAGTGCAACAAAATGTATTGTCCTGGTGAATGATAGGATTATATCATATATATATACTGGAGTGGTTTTAATTGTGTAAAAGTTCATATGTATTTACTACAAATATATATATTCACTGTGTGTTTATGTGTGTATTTACACACATACACACAAGTTTCAAAATGATATAGAGTGATTTCTCATCTCATTTGACATTTTCACCTGTGCATAAAGTGAAGTTTTGTTCGTGATGTTAACATTGTGCAGCATGGCCCAAGATGCGAAAATGGAGAGGGCAGGATTTACTCTACTCCTTAGTTGGCTACTACATGAGATACTGACTCAGTGACCTGGCAACTTGAATGAGCAAAGCATTTGTCTGTCTATTATGTTCATTCACTGTTTTCAACTTGCTGCATGCTCTTCCGAACTGCAGTCTCTTTCATCCTGAAGAAATCCTAATACTCCCACTGATGCGCATCCCTGAAAAAGCACAGCTGTCAGGTAGGCTGGGGTGACGCCCATCTTGATGCAGGTGTCACTCAACAGCCTGAAGTCCTATAGGAGGTGCCATGTGTTGGCATTTTCCTACATGATCCCTGTCACACCCGCTCCTCCTCTCCAGTCTAAAATGAGTGTCTCATTGCATCTAGTCTCAAATGTGGCTTGGGCACACCAATCTCTAATGTTTAAGACTGAAGCTAAGTCCACGAACAAAAACGTAGTGGTAAGCCTGCCTAATGTAAACCCAAGCTTTTCATTGGTGGGAGATATGCAGCCTCCTTGCAGCATTTAGTGCCTCTGTTAGAATCATGTGCAATTCAACCAGTTTGGCATTGTTACCTTCTGACCACACAATTGCTGCTTGTGCTTATTGCTGTGTTTCCTCTTGCCACTTCATTGTTGCTTTTGGTTTTGATTGCTTCGGGGTTGTTTTGTTTAAAGTGTCTACTGTGCATCAAAGACTGGAGATGCATTCTGCCCACAGAGGGTGCACAAGAAGCAGCACAGTCATAAAGAAAGTACAAGAAACAGGACACTCCTTGCAGACCCATGCAGTGCTTCCACAGCAGTTCTCATCGGATACTCCAGGTCTCATTCATAAAACCTAACTTCAGGCTCTTAAGGGAAGTCCCTCAGAAAGGCGTCAATCTGTGCTAGAAATGTTGTCTCCTTCTGGTTCAGAGAGAAAAGGACACATTTGCAATATGAGGTGTCTCAGCAAGAGCTTTATAAACACTGCCGAAGCTGGGCCAGTGAGGGTTAGTAGATACAGCAAGGTCACAGCACACGTCTACCACAGTCAGGAAAAGGAGCAGTGGTCTGCTCTCCCATACCTTCTTTGCACCAGTTGCTAGCGAAGTCTCCTCCGTGGGGCAATGGGATGAAGTTAGATGGGCCATCTCTCTGAGTAAATGGCACTTGTTGATGGGACTCTGGTGAAGAATAGCTCAAGGCCCACTGTCCTTGCAAAACAAAGTATTTGGAGGTCTCCCTGCTACTCCCAAACCAGTAAATTTCTCTGCTTTGTTCTTGCCTTCCTAGGTACTTCCAGTTAATCACACAGTGTGTTTGCCTTCCTCTTCCTTGTAACTCAAATTGTGTTTTGGTTTAAATTGAATATATAGTTATTTTTCTTTGTTTCCCTCAGTCCCTGGTCTCCCTGTTTCTGCATTAGAGATGCTCCTTGGCAGCCACGGGAGGGCAGTAAGTCTATATGGAGAAGTACCAGCCATTTTAAAGTATTCTGCTGTGTGCCCCTTGTTTTTCAATGAGGCTGAAGGCCCTAGAGTGTCCGTCATGGCAGGGAGAAAGCACGCACCCCATACCCCAGCACAGCTGCAGTTTGGGCACAGCAAGGGAGAGGCTTTGAGTGAGAGTGAGCTCACACTGTACCAGAATCCATTTAAAACCAGCTGGTTTCAATGTGATGCCATGTTCAGCACTGCAGCTCTGGGTGAGGTGCTGCTGTTACATTGCACACTCCATTTTGTTTGGGTCCCCCCCTATTTTTTTTTAAAAAGCATTCAGTCCTAGTTTAAGTCCTACAAACCTCAAGCATAAGTCAGGGGCTCCTCCAGACATTGCTAAATTAGATTTTCTTCTGAGCATCTTCAAGAAGCAAAGGAATAATTATACTTATTGCTTTGTCATTCCTCCTATCACTTGCAGTCTCCTGTTCTGTCCCAGGAGGTCTTGCTAATCCGGGGGTAAAAAAAAAGAGTACACTGCCGTCATTCCAGCTCTCAGCACTGGGGAATCTAGGGTCTAGCTAGATCATGTTGTCTGCTGTCAGGAGGATGAGGGGCTATATAGTTTTCTTGAACTCAGTTGCTTTATAAGAAAGCAGCCTGGGCAAATGTGGCATCTTTGCCAGAACTTCTACCACACTATTCATACGCCCCCTAACACACTGTTGTATCCCTCGCTGAATTTATCCTTGCTTCCCCTGCCCCCAGTAAGGTAAAGTGATGTGACCTGTTCCCGTTCTACAAATGGGAAACGGAGCAAGAGAGTAAATGCTGGGTTTAAGCTTGGTTACATAAGAAAAATCTGCCCGCATCAGACCAGGGCATCGAACATGATCACACAAGTCACTATCCTTCCTTTTACATCTTCCTTTTGCTGCAGGTTTGCTATCACCTATCTTTTCCCACTCTTAATTCCAGATATTTGCCCTGGGCGCTCAAGGAGTTAAGTGAATATGAACTGTTATCTTCTCCTTTGTGTGACACATTTGTTTGACAGGTGCCCAAGAGCACAATTTGGGAGGTGGCAGTGCTCAGCACTATTTATGGCTCAGTATTAAGAAGATATAAATAAATAGAGACTTTGAAGTGGAACTTGCTAAACTCCTTGATATAGAAACCTGAGACAGGTACAGGGCCAAGTAGTTGGAATGGAAGTTTTCCAAAACTGGGAACTGTTTGAGTCCTATCAAATGCAGCCTGAACTAAGTGACAGCTCCCAAGGCCAACTCAGGATTAGGTCTGTGCAGAAATAAATGGTGTGAAGCCTGGCACTCCTGAACTGCCTTGCGGGGCCTGAAGAATCAGGAGGGGGCAGAGTAGGAAAAGCATTAGGCCTATTTTCTCCTACATCATTGGTTTCTATGATTTCAGGGAGACCTTGCTCACCCCAGTATAAAATGTGAGTAACTCCACAGCTAACTTGCATTTAAGCAGAGTAGGAACAATGTAAAAAGAGTGTGAGAGCAAGTGTGGAAAACCGATCCAGTCTTTTACCTTAGGCCATGCCATCCTCAATCTTTACAAAGCTAAATATAAGCAATTACAAGTCTCCCTGACTTGGTAGAGCTGCATCTATTTATGAAAGAACCTGATTCTTCAGAACTGGTGTAAGGCAAGCAAGATCTCTGGAGCTGAAGGTAGGTATTCAGGATTATTTTTAAAGCTACCTATCCATAGCTTTGATATACCAACAGTCAGTAGCAATAAAATGCCAGGAGCGTTAACAATTATTCCAGCAGGAACTTCTTACCCCTTCATCATGCCAGACAACATATGCCCTCTCCAAATGTGGCCTTTGTAATATTCCAGGAAGTTCAAATTTGAGTTATTTTTGTTCTCCAAATATTGTGCTAATAGTTGTCTTCCAGCACTGTTACGTGCAGTTTCCAAGAGGCATGAAAACCGTTTGACTTTCTTCTTTAATAAGGAAAAGAAAAACACCTGATTTCTGTCCCTATGTGATTTGGGTGGGCAAGCTAAGAACTGAAATGGCAAACACGCTGAATGATTTCAGACAACTCATCATGCTGCCAATTCAAACTCTGGGTTGTGCAGGAAACTAACAGGGAATAGAAATCCAGGAAATGCATTTGGCTATAGAGGCTGTGGCCGGTCAGCCTAGGGAAGAATACAAGGTTAGAAAAACCGAAACATACCTGAGGTATGGCTTAGATTTACAAAAGAGGAGTGGGGTGCTGCCTGTTATGGCAGTGCAGCTATAGCTTTAAAGACTTAAACAGGATGGGAAAATGAGGGCTGGCAGAGGACATAAAGCAATACCAAAGGCACTTAGCATGTAAAGGGTTAGGTCACCTTCCTTGCTAAAAATTGCGCATGTGCATGCTTTTCAGTGCCATCATGAAATAGGAGTGCTGCTGTGGAGCACAGGGAGAAGATCTGTCTTCCAGGAAAGGAACCATGTTTCCTATGCTTGGAAAGCAGGCCACCAGTTAAACTGAAGCGACAGTTGTCAAAATCCATGGAATGGATGGCGCAGCATGTAGTCACTGTCCAGGCTTCATCATTAGATGCTGCGTCTAGTGGGATTGCTGTAGGAAAGGGACATCTTTGTGCTCCCGCCTTGGGCTCCTCCAGGCTAGAAATCTTCTCGGAAGCGTCCGGGAGTTGATGGGAGAGTGAACCTGCACTGCTGGTTCTTGGCACCGCTGTGCCTTGAGGCAAGCTCTTTTCCCTGTGCACAGCTACAGAGCATGTTGAAATTACTCTGCTGTGCTTCCACTGAGGCTTTCCAAGCACTTCTTTAGGAGCCAGGCTTCAAGAGCACAACAGAGCAGAAAAATGCCATTAGCTCTATTTTACAGATAGGAGTTGAATAATTTGCTCAGGGTCAAATGAAGGGCTTAACCTGGATGTCTGGACCATCTCTTGATCAGTCATTCCTTCCAGAGGCTTGTATTAACTGCTGGCGTCTCCCTCTTAGCTGCACTCAGATATGTGTCAGTCGGGATATTCTGCCACCAATCGATCTCTCTCTCCAGGTATGCAGACACAGATGTAGATACTAGAGGTCAGATTATGCAGTCCTTCTCAACTGACCTCAGGAACTGGATCGATAGCCGCAGCAAAGCAGAAAAAGGGTCAGTCAGCATCCAAAGGTAGCAATGATTCTGCTTTCCCCCTAGACTGACTGCTGGAAGTAAATCATCAGGACTGTCTGCAAATCACCTTCAGGTAAGTGGATGGAGCTTATGAGTTTGTCCGTTTGCCACACAGGCGCTCAGAAAAACCCCTCAGCTTTCCCTGTCTCACTCCCACACCTTGCTGCTTGTTGGAACAGCGAGGCAAGATGCCAGGAAGCCAGAACAAGGACCGGCTCTCAGGGCAGTGAAAGAAAACACGTTGTCTTGGGGACGATTCCAGGCTGGGGCAAAATAGCTCACTGCTCTTCAGCTATGTGACACATGGCAATGCCGTGCCAAAAGCTGGGGCCAATGGCTGAGTTTGGCAAGACAATTTACTATTAGCCAGCAGAGCAACCTCTGATGACTAGTGTTGATTCTTAGTTCCAGTAAAGTGTTCAGAAATAGCCCTGTTTCTCCCATATTCTCTGGCTCCAGCTTGCCTTCCTGTTTAGAACAACTCTGCGCAAGCTGTTCCAGATAACCCTTCTGTCCATTGTAAAAAGCTCTTTAGAGTGGCTAAATGCAGGCAAAGGACTGGCTTCTGTTTGCCTAGCTTCAAAATTAATTTGCCATGTTTACCCAGGGGGTGAATGGCTTCGCTAGTTATCATCTGTAAAGGGAATCCTAGCTGGAAGCTACGAAGAACTGAGCCTTTCCACTGTGCAGGATCGATGCCTATGCAGGATTGATTGAGGTACACATAATCAATCAGGTGGCAAGAGGAGAGGGCAAAGCACTCACCAAACTATGCAAGCAAATGCAATTTACAATGAGTAGAAACAACTGATCTGCCTAGCCTAGAGATAAAGAAGAATTACAGACTGAACAATGTTTAACCGAGTCTCACAGATTTGGGGAGAAACAGAAATACCGTATTCTTGAGGCACATAGCTGCTAATCAGACTGCTGTACTCTTTTCAGCTTCATCTCATCCAAAATGGCTTTGCTCGATACCTGTAAAAAGCACCATTGTGCAACAGAATTTGAACAGGCAAGCATGATATTGTGAATGGTTTACTACATTAACCGCTAAGGTGGCAGGGGCAAGGTGCCCATCCTTGCCCTACACTGTCCCACGTGCTATCCAAAGACAAGGACTGGTATCACTTTCTTCCATTTAGTGCTTCTATCTGCAGCCTCTCCACCTGGCACTGTCCTTCTCTCAACGTACTCCACCCCTATGGGCTTGTCTCCAATTTTCCAAAGCACCCGGTACCTGCTTGGCACCCATGTGGCAAAGTTTGAAGGGAGCGGTGGGTGGCATGAGCCACAGCCAAGCGTGGCGTGGTAGTGTATGCGTGGCGTGCTGCACGACTTTTTCTGGCAATCCTCTGTCAGTGATGAACGTGTTTGTAGCTTGGGCTTGTTGTGGCTTGTTACCACCTCATCTAGAGAATAACACCTACTTTTGTTTTCTTTCATAACCTAAAGAGAGAAAAAAATCCACGTACCTATATGTAAATTTCCAGTTTGTGAGAACGTATTTGCAATGCTTCTTTTCCCCCAGTGGGAGAGAAAATCATGTTTTCCAGCCCACTGAGCATGTGTGTGTGGAGGGCAGGGGCAAACCCTGGTGAAAGATAATGAGGCTGTGATCTGCCTCACATCCCTGAGAAGAGAAATCCAGGCAGGTACCCTCTAAAACACCTGAAGAGTAGGCTCGCTACTTTTTCCCCAAATAATTATTAGAGATAACCCCAGCATTGGTGTGCCTGCGCCCACCTCCTGTTAAGAGTTCAGTACTGTATAGTCAATGCCCTGGAACTATATAGCACGAGCCACAAATACCCTGTCAAGAGCCACTGCAGTCTGTTCTGGATAGATAATAGCAGGAGACAAGAAATGCTCGAGTCTTAAGCTTTGCTACCAACACTGGCATCCCAGGCCTGTGTTGGTCTCTTCCCTGCAGACCCACGGAGATAATAAATCGCCTCCGTGGTTTGACACCCTTCACCTTTCCTTCCCCAAAGTGGCCCCTCTCTGGGTGACACAATGGGTGAGTGGTGTGAGCAGGGGCACGGAGAGGCATTTGTGAAGGTAGCTTTCTCAGCAAGGCAAAACCTAGGTGGCAAAGGGAAGGTTTTTGTGTCTTCTTCCCCCTCCTTTTTTTCAACTAGGGGACAAGGCAGCCCTTCAGCAGTCCCCTCCTCTCTACAGAACGTGACAGCCACCCCTTCCAGCCAGGGGGCTCGGGGCCCTCCAGCAGCCCCACTGGTGTTCCCTGCCCTCTCCAGCTGTGTGGAGCAAAGCTGCTTGCTGAGAGCCCTGGCGGGAAAATGGGAGGGGAAGCCATGAAATACCCATCCTGCTCCCTGCACCGTGTCTTCCTCTTGGACAGAAAACATTTGTCTCAAGAACTGCCACACTGGCTCCTTCTGACAGCATTAAATCATCTTAAAAATAAAGTGCTCACTGACTGAATGAAATTGAGCCTTGTCTCCTTCCCTTTGCAGTGAGGAGAGAGAGAAAGAAAGGAGAAGTACAAAGAATGCCTGAGTACTTTGGGATGAAAATACACAGTTCAGGAATCAGAGAAGTCCTAAGTGTTACAAAAATAGCTCATCATTTGGACTATGATGATACTGGACGTGCATCTACCACTGACTGAGTCAGAGAGATCTCATTTCTTTACAAGGCTGTTGCTCTCATTCTTGGCCATAAAGCCATGTAAATAACATATGGTACAAACAGCGTCACTGAAACCTGCCAAAGTTTTGAAATACCTACAAGTTAACTACTAAAACCAAGCCACCTGTCCAGTGACTTCTCCTTGAGCTGTTCCAGTTCATCATCCCTATATTATTATAAGTTGATGGAACACCATAAATCTATGTAGTCAGATAAGACACTTCTCCTGCCCTGAAGAAATTACCCTCTAAAGAACATGAGTGAACACAAGGCAAAATTCCTCAAGAGGTAGTTTATCTGAGCCTCAGTGGTTACTTGGAGGATAACAGAGGGAAGCATTTCCAGAGCAGCTTTTGCTTTGTGGTTAGCTGTGTGAACATGGGAGAAGGATGGTGACGTATATTTTATTGTGGTTGTAGAAACAGCTTGGGCCTGTCCTATGCAAGAGGATTTCTGAGTGTTCTCTGAATAGCCTGGATACTTGTCAACCTAATGACATGACCAATAGCTGCTTAATTGAGACTCCATTAACTCTTTTTTCCTGCAGGTTAGCTGTCTGCCTACTAATTTCCTGTTGCAGTGGAGCCCTTCTTACTGCAGGGCTCAAAGATCCTTCCAGGCTCTGGTTCTCTAACTTTTTTTGTTTGTAGAAGTTTAGCCACTCTGGCCCATTCCTCTCTGTGCTCCTCTCCGGGAACTTGGCCTACTTTGTACGAGGCTTTAAAGAAGCCAGCTTTCACCGGGTTCTTCAAAGCAGTCAGCGTCAGAACTGCCAGAGCTTTTCTTGGGTGTTCCCTGGCACCCAGTAAGTGGCGAGCTGCTAGGTGGTGAACGAACAGATGCCTCTCAGAAAACAGCAAACAGGAGGAAAGCAACCCCATGCAAAGGCTGACGGTGACCCTGCTGGAAGTCACAAAGAGCCCTGGACTCACTCTTCCCAGTGCCCTTCTTGCTGCTTCTACCCCAGACCCCCAGCAGAGCTGTTTATGCACCTCATGAAATTGCATCATTAAGCCTTTCATTATATAATTATCAACAGGCAATATGAGGTGAAGATATGATGGCATGGCTAAAGCATCTGTGACCGAGTCAGGACTTCCAGCTGCTACATCAAGCTTCCCCACTGTCCTTGGGTAAGGTACAGACTTCTTTCTGACTTGCAAAATCAGGATATTTGGAGAACTAAATAATCTTCAACAAACCATTTTAACATCAGTAGAGAGAAGGCTCTGGGGAAGTGTGACTCTTTATTAGTTATAATTTAAATTTATTATAATTTCCATTAATTTATATATTATATATATTATGAGGATAGATATATCATTATAGTATTTATTGCTGTATTGTAATTTATATTATTAAGGATAGATATCATTATAGTATTTATTGCTGTATTGTAATTTATATTATTATAATCAAATTTATCATACTTTTATTATAATTTAATAAAAGATTCATTTATATAATCCTCATAGGTGTAAGATTCTTGCCAGAAATGCTCATGTTTCTGGATAAGGCAGCAAGTATGTTGAAATTTGACTGAATATAACACTACTGAAGAAGATGTGAGAAGCAAATGACAGTTGTAGTGCCAAAGATGTGTTGTGGCTGATTTCTTAATAATGTTCACTTCTTGTTCTTATAGGTAATCAAGACACTCCTCAAACTCTGGGAACTTGCTTTTTCACAGGGCTGCTCTGGCTTGCTCTGTAAATTCAGATCTGCCTTGCACAGATCTGCAAAAGAATGCAGGCATATAGCACAAAAACTGCATGAGATTTAGACACTGAAGTAAAAACTTTTAACCTGCAACAACCTTATTCTGCTGTCACATCATACTGGAGGCACTAAGGCATCAATGCATGCCAACGTTTAGGTTTTTACATAGAAGTTTCCTAGGTTTCTTCTCTCTACCCTGCTTGGAAGGGCTTTATCTGGCAAGTGTTTGCATAGCGCATTTAGCAGATCAGCTCCTGCACAAACTCTGACAGTTGGTTCAAAGCATGGATGAAGGAGGTGTCACTGCTGTTTTACCTACAGTCCTTTGGTGGAGAGCACAAAACCAGAATGGGGTGGCCTGGGCTGATCCCCACAGGATTCACGTTCACGTCTCTTGCCTGTCAACAAGGCAGAGTTTGCACAAGGCCAGACTGCAAATTCGTCTGGGATTTGGAAGGGATGGAGGAGTGCTCCATTCTCATTTCCTCTCGCTGAGCTTTCCCATTATGTAGAGCATAATAATAAATAATAAGAATATGAATAATGCTGGAGAGAGGAGAAGGCAAGAGCATGCATAACGATTAGGGTCCCTACGTGACGGTGGAGTGCTGTAAGTCTTCACAAGCAGAGAGGGAGCCTGAATTTGGACCTCCCAAAGCCCATGGGAACTGTCAACTGTGAGGCTGTTACTTAAACCACTGATAGCTTTTCTGAAGAAAAGGATGACTCTCTGGTCTATTTTTGAAGCACGGCACTCTACCCCTTCCTTTTTTCCAGGGTTCAGGGCTGTAAAACTCATAATTGGTAGCACTAAACCAATCCCAAATACTGACAGTATTTTTTCTCTTTTACCATTTTTCTCCAGTTTACAGGGAGGTCTTGCATGGCTTCTGCCGTGGAACAATTCTCCCAGTGCTTTACATACACCACGTTTGACTTTTTATTTAGGACTGTGGTCACAGCTAGGCAACCATCCCCGCAAAAGTTAGCCTCTGGATTCTGGATTGTGAGACCTGGGTGTCC
Source organism: Aptenodytes forsteri (assembly GCF_000699145.1). Classification (NCBI taxonomy): domain Eukaryota; kingdom Metazoa; phylum Chordata; class Aves; order Sphenisciformes; family Spheniscidae; genus Aptenodytes; species Aptenodytes forsteri. The sequence continues at coordinate 488,186 of NW_008796042.1, forward strand.
TGCCCCTGTTCCCCTCAAGAACTAAAAAGTAACAAAAAAGGACATAAAGTATCAGCTCCTAGCAGCTTCCATCCAGCTTTCAATCCCACCTCTCTGCATTCCAAACCTAGTGGAAAACAGACACTTCTCTCTTCTTTAGTCTAAGTATAGAAAGAGCTAGCCTTGCACTCAAGTTCAAGGGGTCTTTTAAGGCTGCAGAAAGCCTGGCAACAGAAGGTGTGATGCAAATTGAACAGTAGCGGCAGAAATATCCAATGGTGGGAATAAAGGGAACCAGCCAGGCCTGTCTTTGAAAGATGGTGAGAGCTTTATCCTGTGCTTGTTCTGCCTACATCTCAAACTATGACAGTGTGCTCGTGCAGAAACCCATGCAGTTCTCCGTGCTCAGCACAGTGAGTAAGACATATTTCACAATTAATGCCGAGCTGACACAAGCAAAGTGATGTTACACAGAAACTTAGAACTGACATCCAAATTCAGTACAGGAGTAGATAAAAGAGTGTCCTTAGAAAAGACACCTGAAACATGTCTCTTTCCAGATGAGGGTAAAGATGATCTTTCCTTTAGAGAAAATAGTATGGAATTAACCACAAATAGAACAGTTAATTCGTATGCATTTCTGGAAGTGTCAGTATTGAAATTAAGAAAACTAGGCATTTTTTTGACAAAGCTTTTCAAGGCTGGTATCTTATTGCAGCCATGTTTTTGCATCATCTAACACATCCAGTCTCCATCCTATTCTCAAACATGAAAGTGTCATGTTTGGCCTTTCCATTTCAGATATATTGAGTCTACGCACAGCCTGTGTGTAGAACAATTAAATCAATAATGTGTCTTCCCCAGGGAATTATTTTTTAACCTTTCAAGTTCAAATCTAGCCTTTCTAGTACTGACTGAGGCTTGCTTCCAATCCGGATAATGTCTGGGTGATGAGTTTTCCTAAATTTATTTGTAGCTGTCTGTTCAGTGCCTAGCAGAGACCTCCTCATGGCTTACCTGGGAAGCTGAGTGGGGCTTGGGTAGGAAGCATATCTTTTTATTTTTTTAAAAAATCATGAAGGAATATATGTAATATTTAAACAATATTTTGTGCGTTCATAAATACCAGCCAAATAACCTTTGGTATGAGCAGCTAGAGATAAGGGATATAATTATCCCCCTCCACAGAGGGGGGGAAGTTTGGCACTAGCAGGTTGGCAGTAATATCCACCAACGGGCCGTGTAGAGTTAAAACCCTATATACACTTATAGCAGACCATTTATCCAGTTGCCTTTTTCACAAATCCACAGCACCCGCAACTCCTACCAACTTTCACATAGGTCCTTCAGTGTGGATTTAAGCGCTCAATTCAAGCTACTAGTTAGCTGAAAAGGTTGGCCAAAGCAAGCAATTGACAACGCTGAAATTAAAGCTTGGGGCTGTTTGTTGGTCACTCCTATAAGTTACGCTACGACTAGAGGAGAATTATGAATCCTGTTTAAGAAGAAATGAACTATTTAATCTCCAAACCTCATCCAAATATACTTCTGCACTAATGCAGCCATGTGGCAAATGCACCATAAAGAATGTATTGTTATTTTTCAGACAGGAAAGTTGCTGACAGAGGCAGGCGCTTACCAGAACATCCAGAAAAGCACAGAGCTAGCTGTTACTATTAGCCCCTTGCAGTATCTGTGAGACACCACATCGCTGGAATCAACCTGTAGGAAACAACGCATTAATTTTATTTCCAACACGTATATGAGCATGCAATTTCCAACACATGCGTGAGCAGCATCAACCGCGATTTTACGCCAATGCTTTGAAAAATCACCCTGGCATCCACGTACGAAGGTATCTCGGAGGTGGAGCGCCACAAAATGGAGTTGCTCCCATCGCTCAGCATTTGCCTGGAGCCTGCTAGGCACAGGGCTCCTGTGCATCTCTTCGTATACATTAACGTCCCCGGAGGGCTGGCGGGACTGCCTGAGCAGTGACACCCCCCCACACACACACACCCCCGGGCCCTCCTAAGGCGCGGGGTACGCGCGCTGCCTGCCCGCGTCCTTTCCCGCCGAGGGACCAACCTCCCCCGCCCGGCCCGAGGCCG
>NW_008796042.1:491342-600851 GCF_000699145.1 Aptenodytes forsteri
GGGGGCTGGGGAGGCGGGGAGCCGGTAAGCAGGGCCGCCCTGGCGACTGACCGAGCGGTACGGGGCACGCTGGGGCGCTTGTAACTGTGCCCGGTTGCCCAACGCGGGTGGCGTGCGATCCAGGCCTTGTGCAACGGCTGGGTCCGGCCGCGCTGCTGCCGCCTGCTGCAGCCTGTCAGCTCGGGGTGACAACGGGGACCCGTCTGTGTTCCTCCTCCTGTGCCGCAGGGGGGACTCTGCGCTTAGCCATCCCATCCTTCGGAGAGGGGATGGTGGCTCTCTGCTCACCCGAGCAGGTGCGCGGGATATTCTATATATTTAACCTAAAATTGCTTAGGACAAAGGGTGGAATCTACTTTTCCGCTCGGTAGGGAATAGTTCTTGCCACGGACATTGCAGAAGAAAATGCAGAGCCTTGTCCTGCGCTGTGTGCGTGTGTTGGCTTTCCAGGCTGCTCTGGTTTAGAATCGCACTTCTCTCTGTCACTGGGACCGTTCTGTGCGTCTGGTTGAAGATGGACGTAAAATAAATCTGTTGGCTGTTTTTGAGCTTGCTTGTAGCTGAAATGGGGGGAAAGAAGCCATGAGACCCTACTCTGGTAAGGCACCCGAGGAAATAACCATACTTTTCACAAGCTAACAGGCTTGTAGAATCTTTGTAACAAAGTCAACAGGAATTAATGGGGAGGTACTTAGTTTTAAACAGGCACTGAGCAAACTACCTATAAATAACTACAGATATAAAAGTTTGGCTTGTATAATGTTGCTTTCATGGTTACTGACCATCCCGATACCTGCAGAACTGTCTGTTATGAAATAATCCTATTTCTGATACCCTGGCGCACTCATGTCCCACCCAGCAGGAATGTAGGTGGGGAACTTCTCTCCATTCCCGCCGTGCAACGAAAATCCAAACTTTGTGCTCAGCTTTATGAAGAATAACAAAGTTGGAAAGCTACTCTTAATAGAAATGCAGCGGACTCTTTTACTTAGTGTTTATCCTCTCACTTTTTTTTAACCTATAAAAGATTCTTCTTTCAATAACCTAGAGTATTGTTTTTCTAAAAAGAATTAACCTAAGGACTACTAAACTTTAGTTCCTGAGTTGCTTGTCTTTAAATGAGATTGCTTCACTGAACTGGGGTGTATTCTTTGAGCATGTGCAAAACAATTCTTAGTACTGGGTGCAGAAGGATACTGGCCAAAGCCAGTAGTAGCTCAGTAAAAGACTTTTGAAAGGATTCAGAAATTGCTTTGAGTTAAAGGCTGAAAGCAGATCGGCATTTAAACAGAATTTTGGTGGCCTTGCATTTCTCTGCCATGTAATAAGAACTTGTCTCTCTTTCGTATATCATCAGAAGGAAAAGTTTAGCTGCAGTTCACGGGCATACCAGTCTGCTTGCTCTTAGACCAGGAGACCTATTTCTGCGTTTCGTAAATGCTTTTTCTTTGCTGTTAGTTAGCAATGACCTTGATAACCTTGAGTAAGATATGCTTAGAATAAACAGTTGTATGTTGTCCAGTCTTATTCAAGAGGGGGAAAAAATAGATGACCTGCTGTGCTTTGACAGTGTCTCCCTTTTAAAAACAAAGCGGTGTGATAAGTAGAAGAAAAGGTCAGAAGATGTGGAGAATTCCCTTACATGTTTACCATCTGAGTTGCTGTCAAGGAGAATTCTGTGCTATGCAACGCAGCTCTGGTTATTTCATTTGTGATATTTAGAGCAGGTTAATAATAGCTCATGTTGCATCCATGCAGCAAGAACAGAACTTTTTTTTTGGCTTCTAGTCCTCTAGTAGTCCTTTTACAGGCAAGTGGTGGTCTGTTGTTTCATGCTGTGTTTGTCAGGCTGTATTATTTTTTCTAGAAACTGAGAGGGACAAGAGACAGTAGCTGAATTCCTGCTTTTTAATTTCCCTCATGTTAAACTAGTTCATTGGTTACAGAGCTTTTTTTTGTAGGTAAAGATTGGTTTGTGTTTCGTGTGTGTGTGGTTTATTGTTTTAACAGAGGTGCTAGGGATGGCATGTGTCTCGTGGTCTTATCTTGTGTGTCAGTGTGCATGGTATAGCTTGCTTGGTCCAGCTGGCTTGTTGAACACATCTCAGGGCCCAGCTTGATGCATGAATAAGCATTTCTCTTATTCCTTAAATCTACCTGTACTGATGGGTGAACAGTCTAGCTTAGGATGGAGGTAGTGAGTCTGAAGCAGTATTTGGGTATCCTGTCTCCTGTGTGTATGTAGGTCTCCTGGTTTCTCCCTCTAAAACTGTTTAAGAAAGGAGTCTGGAAGAGGAGGCTTTTTGGCTTATCAAGCTGTGTCTTCTGGGACGGAGTGTCTCTAGGAGAAGAGTAGCTTCTCTCTCAACTTGTTTTATAAGTGCTTAAAGTGCTGCCTGTTCTGTGAGTGCGTGCTTTCCTTCAGTACCTGAAGAAGAAAACAAGTTATTTGCATATGGAGCCAAAATGCAAGCTAACGGTAAAGCACAGTAGTTTGAGGGAGGGGGTTCAGTCAGTGTCTGCTTTCCCACCCAGCAGTGAAAGCTCATTTTATTGACACGTGCCTATCTTTAATTCAAAGATGCTCTCAATTTTTCAGATGCCACTTGTTTTGTGTCCCCCTCCCCCCCCCCCCCCCCCCCCCCCCCCCCACCGACAAAAAAAAAGGCAAAATTAAACCAATCTAAGCTGGTGACAAAGACCAAGAAATAACAAGATACGCAAAGTTTTGCCCTTTCTTTGCACAGTTGTGTTTCTGCACTTTATTTTAATGGCTTTTGTGTTTTGTCAGTCAGTAGAGGTGTAGAGCTAAATGAAGCATGTTAAATTCCCAGTTACTCAGTATCTGAAGTGTTCTATGTGCTTCTCACAGCATAGGAAATAACACCAGTTGCTCTGAAAAACTTAGCTGTCAATCCGTGGAGTTGGCTTCTAGAAACTTTACGAATTCATATGTCTGCTTAAACAAGTCTGCACACATATGCAGAGTTAAAACATAGTTGTTTTTTTTTTTTCTGGAAACTGCATAAGGCTATGTCTTTTTCTTAAAGACTGTGTAGATTCTGTATGTAGAGACACCACGAAAGGTGATCTGCTTGTGGTCCTAGAGCTGTCTTGTGTTGTGCAGGTGATAGCTTCCACTTACAAAGTTCTCTTACTGTGTTTTGCCTCTGCAGTTTGTCCTGTTTTTTTGTGTAGATTAGATCTTTATGTAGCCCCTTTCATTGTTCTTCATGTCTCCTTTTTAACCAGTTGCACACCTTGGTTTTTCTGGATGTGCTGAACAAAGGTACTATAAAAGGGCTTGACATAGTATTCTGAAATGTCACTGCTCTTCTGCTGTCTGAATTGTGCCATTTGGGAGTATTAAATCCTCATCTTAGTTTGATATGGTCAAAGTGCTCATCAAGAGAATAGTCAGGACTAGGAAAGAGATGGAAGGGAGAATGACTGGGCAGTAAGCTGCAAGTGGATCGAGTGTTTCTTTTAGAGAACTCTTCTGAAATCGGTAAGCCTAGAATTTCATATGGCATAGTAAAGCTTTGAGGAGCATGGTCATTCAGAAGTCACTCCGGGAGGTTTGGGATTTTCAAAGTTGCTTAAAACTTTGCTTTTCCAAACTAGAAGAATGTTTATTCTGTTATACAGAATATGATTTCATAAAATCTATACAGAGAAAGCATACAGAATCTATAATCTACAATTATTTATCAGGCGTGAGATCTTGCAGATTAGGTTTAGTAGTAAGTTATGAGAAATATAGAGCTCATTGCTCTTATTTACCCTACTGTCAAAAATACCTATGTGTGGTGAGTAGGAACTGACATAAATAACTTGCCTGAGGACTGTGGCAGAGCAGTAATGCAGGACCTGTTGATTCTGATAGACCGTGTTCCCCTTCAGCACAGAAATCAATTTATGTCGTCTTGAAGTAGTCTTTTGCCTATGGTCCTCTTCTTGCATCTTATTTTTCTTCTTACAGGGACATTTTGGCACAGCCAGAAAAAAGAAAGCTCCCATAGCTAGGAAGCTGGTACGTAAGGGGGCTATGAATAGACTAGGATGTGTTGTAAGTTACTAAATTTGAACTTAACCATAGCTTCCAGGGCAAGGTTGAAAGCCATGGGATCTATATAGACATGCACGCCTGCAGGATCAATAGTGGGAGGCTGTGGTGTTTGACCTGCTGTTCACGATGATAACAGAAGGGTTACGCTCACCGTGTGAGCAGAGGATGTGTGTATGCCACCCGGAGAGACATGCATGGGGTACTTCTCACTGGCTTTGTAACGTAGTGACTCAAGGCGTAGTGTGCATGGTTCTGTCCTGATGTACACAAAAGGATAATAAGCAAAATATCTTCTTACACCTGAGGAAGACAGGTGTACAGTACAGTCACAGGGTGTGTCTAGTTTTCAAGAAGCTTATAATTAGAAAGGCTCTGACTAGAAACCATTGCTGGTGTGGCATTTAATCATTTAAATATGACCGTTAACAATATACCGTTAAGATGGTCAGCAAACTGGCTATAAATCCTTGTTTCTTTTTGCTCTGTAGCAATGGATATTTAAAGGACACTTAGGTATAGGCTGTGTGCTGTAAGGATTGGTGTAGTCTGGAGAGTGCGGTGGTTCTGTTCCCAACCCCATCGCTGACATGCAGTGTAACTTTGCGTAGATTACTTGTTCTCTTCCCTCTAAAGTAGAGAACTTCGATATCAGCCCCCTTTCTTTAGCTTTTTGAGATCTGAGTGAAGAGTGATGTGTGTTTAAGCGCAAGAGGAAGCGCTGCTATTTTTCTCAAGAATTTTGTCTTAAGTAATGGTGTATTTGAGTCTAAAGGAATCTGCACTTGTTTGTGAGGCATAGCTTTTTATTGGTTTCCAATTCCTAAATTGGACTCGGTGTGCTTTCAGAAGGTTAAAACTTCCAATAAAAACAATTACAACATAACAGTGTCTGCCAAAAAAAAAATTAACTGCAAACTGATAACCTCCCTCATTTATACTTTGTATTCTAGGTCAGAGCATGAGACCAGTGGGGAATTCTGTTGGTTACCTGTGCAGAGCTTAATGCTGCGGAGCTGTGCATCAGGCAGGGAGCTGAGCTTTAGTGGTCTCTTCTGCCCTAACTGGTGAAGTGACTCTGCGAGAGCGTAGAGCTGCTTTGCAAACCTGGGGGGAGATGTTTGTAATGTTTAGTTTTTGTTTGAAGCGCGGTGTTTGGAATTGCTCAGCGCAGAGCTTTAGTGTAACCTTTTTCTAATACTGCTGGTTAGAGCTGTTCCATATGGATGTGAGGGATTTGTCTTTTAAAGTGATGCTGTATGCTAACACCGACAGAGGGATGACTTGGAACTAGTGAACTGTGCTTTCATGTAAGCTTGCCATAAAACGAAATAAAGGTGTAAATTCAGCTTGTAGTAGTTCTGTTTCTTAAGTATATGCTTCAAATGTGGCATCTGCCTGAATCTCATATTAATCTGTGTGTTTTGTGGTCATGCTCCATTTTGATTTTAATAGTCTATTGTCCTTGTTGCTGGATGAAAGGTCCACATGCATGGGAAGTAACTTTAGTCACAGAATTATCAGAATGATTCATGGCTTTTGAGCCACATAGAGGATGCAGTGCAATGGCTTGTTCTAAGCACTGCCCAGTGCATAAACAGAAGAAAACTCTTGGGTTCTCCTCCTCTTCTTTTGTTCTTCCTCCCTTTCTTTTTGGTAACGTAGATAATACAAAGATAGGATGTTAGGTATAAATACAACTCCAGATTGGCCCAATGACCCAAATCTTTGTTGCCCAAATAATACATTTTAAAGGCTTGCAAATGAGGTAAATGGAACGTGTTTTGTCCCCCAACTACCAATACTTAGTTCCCAGGAGAAGGCACAGAATTCATTCTCGGGGGAAAAGCGAGTGAGTGGTAGCCTTAAAATCACAGCGATGGAGTCGGATCTACCTCAGTGTAATGGGAAACAACGTGTGCCCAGGACAGAATTTATTAGTGTATTGTGTCAAGGCATATCAGCAGAGGAAGTGGCCTGTAATGAGGGAACACGCTCTCCCACTAGGATCTTAATTGTGAGTGAATTATTTCTAGATCCGTGGCCAGGGTAGAAAGAGGCTCTGTTAATTCCAGGCACGTGGGCTGTGACTACGCTTTTGCATGTCCCCAGACATTGTCCAGAAAGAAGTAAATAGAGCCATCAGTCCAGAGCATTCACTTTGTACTGAGGTATCTCTGCCTAAAATAAAGCAGACTGTGCTTACTTTTAAAGTGTCCAAGCATTCTTTTCACTGTTATGTTGCGTGTCAAGCCATTTATGGGGAAAATTGTTCGTACTGGGTTTTGAACTAGCTGTCATTCGCCAGAAATGACTACTAAGCCTTCTGAATTTTGGTGGAAAGATGCATTTGTCTGCCAAGCAGCCCACTTTCATCAGTGCATGTACTGCTATTATAATGATTAGAGAGTAAACAAGTTCCGCCTGCCCTTCAAAGGTGTTTGTTTTAAGTGGCATTAGCAAACTATTTTGTGCAAGGGTAGTTTTAAAGCAGCTGTCAGAGACTTGATGAATTCAGTTTAAGGAGGCTTGAGTCAAAGCCACGGGGCAGGAGTCAAGTATAGGAGTCCTTAGTTCTGTTGTAGGTCAGATCTTTAAAGACATTTCTTTCGGAGCTTCAATGTGTGGGAGATGTGGGGAGGGGGAAGAATGAAGGATAAGCAAGGTAGAGCTTCAGTTCGATTTAAAGGATGATGGCAACTTTCTCCTTTTAAAACGCAGTTTGTTCTGTGCCCTGCGTGGTTAAAATTTGGGTCAGCTGCAACCCAAGGAATCCAGCTAATGAAAATATGTCTGGGCAGGGGCCTGGAGATCTGGTATCAAAGGAACTGGTGGGGAGGTGTGTGATGGAACTGAAAAAGGCTGTGAGCGAAAGGATCACATGAAAGGGTTGGTATGGCAACACACGTAAAAAGAAATGGAAAAATCTGTAAAAGATTAGTTACAGAACGGCTTTATGAATAATACTTATTTTGAAGTTGGTCTACTGCTGTTTTATGGCCACAGAACAAATGTGCTGAGTACCTGGTCATCTGTATCTTGTTTGTGGTGTTTATTATTTTTATTTCATACTGTTGCCACTCACTCGGATGCTGTGGGTGGCTGTAACACTGATATAGTTATATAAGGGTTATAGTCCTTGTTTAGATACAGCTAAGATAACAGTGATTGTGATAATGGATAATAGGAAGGGGGGGAAGGGCATGGAGACTGTTTCCTTTGGAAGCGTGATATTTAATTATCTGCCTTACTACCTGTCCAGCCTAATATTTTTCATTTTTGTCTCTTTTATGTAAAAGAAAAGTTGGAGATAAAGAAGGCAGCTAAAACTTCTGCAGACCTGAGAGGGGGAATATGGGCTACTGTAAAACTGCTGGGGTTTTGATGGGATTTTTTTGGTTGATGGTGGTTTTGTGTTTTTTTTTTTTTTTTTTTTTTTTTTTTAAATTATTCAACAGTAGATGAGCTTCTGTCTTGGGTGGATAGCAAACTGTTGATGGTAGAAGTAATTCCCTTACATTGAAAAAGGCTGTGTTGTCATGCACAGAAAACTTCCAGAAATATACCAGAAATACTTCTGAATGATTAGAAGTCTCCTTGTGTTTAAACTTGGTCTGTCCTCTGTTTGTGTGTATATGCATGTGTATGTGTATATACGAGTAAGGTTTTTGACTGTACAGGCATCTGCAAAAAAGCACATGGAGTCAGAAGCTGATCTGTGTGTCTGTAGGAACACGTTAGCATGTGGAAGAGAAGGGGAATGAATGGAGGGATGTGTTTTGAAAACAGTACAAATATAAGAATTTATCTGTTGCCCGTTGTGAGGCTTTGTGTTTCTGTTATTGGCCTCTGGTGTGTCTTGCTATACTTGCTTAAACCTTCAGTCCAGTAGTCTGGCGTGTTGCAGAAGGGAGGAAATGCCCTGTGGTTAGTCACTAGAGGACAGGGGCTTGTGAGGCAGGTGGTCATTGCACGTAGGAGCATCCCAGTCGTTGATTTAGTTTTGTCATTACAACAGGGTTCAAAATCTGGTACAGTGTCAGGAGATGGTTTACCTACCGGTGTGGCATCTAACCTATACAAGCCCCTCTGCCTACTGTGTGGACCTTGCCTGGTTTCTCAGGATGGCTTGGCTCTAGCTTCCTCATGCTAGAAGGCGTGGGTGTTTTCCAGAGATTCGTTCAACTGTGAAAAGTTTACTAAGCAAAAACTGTGACCCTGCTTATTCTTGGAAAATAGCTCATGATTGACACTTGTCAACCCTCTTCAATCCAGTTTAGCGGGCACTCTGACAGCTTGTGTAGACACGACCGACTTGTCCATATTCCATGCCGGTAGTGCCCTACTTTGCTAGTGCTAGATAACGAGTCCTCAGGGACTCGTCAAGTGTGATATAGACTTTGTACACTAGGACCAATTCTGTTTAAAACCACTCCTTAAATCTGTTTTTGATAGAGCTTGCTTACACTGTTTGTTTATTGATTTAGTAGTGGTATGACTAGAACTTGCTGGGGGGGGGAAATCCCTTGCCTGCTGTCTGCACTGGGTGTTAACACAAGTGTATCGTTGGGGATACGTACCAGTTGTCTTGTGTGTGCTTCCTCTGTCTTTCAGTTTTTGTGCCTCTTGTCCTTGCTTGTGCTTATTGCTTTTTCACTGAAGAAAAAAGGTAATTTTCCTAATTCTTGGTTATTTTTTGTGTGGTCTTTTCCCTTCTTGATTACCTAGCATGTATTTTCTTTCATGCTTTCCCCTTCTGGTTGTGATAACCTCGTTAGTCTCTGCTTTGTGTGTCCTTCCCAGGATAATTAACCAACGTGTCCTGCTAAATGTAGGGTCTACAAAACTGGATAACCTGGGATTTTTTCCACTTGAGGAAAATGCCTTCAGTATCAGTTCAGCTCTCATAGCACTTGTTAGCTCCCACCTTCATATCGCTTGATGATGGGTACAGACATTACCTGAATGCTTTCTTGCTCCTGATGCCTATTGCCAAAGGATTAATCATTGCAGTATAGTTATTTTTGTTTCCTCTGCTTTTTCCTGACCGTGCTTTGTTAAAGGTGAGGACTTGGTGTACAAAAGATGAGGAACTGGAAGGAGATGGCTTACAGACACGGTTCTGTTAAAAAGCAGGAGTATGGTCTTGCTTCTGAAAATATGTTCCTCCTCTCACCCTTTATTTGTTGGTGACTCTCCTTGGGTTTGACCTCTAAAGTCCTTATTGAGCCATGCCTTGCCTTTGTGCTTGTACTGTGGTTTCCATTTGGGTCTGAGAGCTACCTGCAGAGAATCTGAAAGATCATTGAAAACAGCAAGTCAGTTGCCTGTAGGCTTGTATTTCCTACACAGAGGCCTGTGTTTCCGCAAGGTGCTAGGATAAATGGCCTGTTATAATAGCCTCTCCTTTGGCAGTGCTGCATAGGAAGGAGTATGTTGCTGACGCTTCTGAGCTAACAAACCACTTGCATCGTACCTGGGTGGTTGTAACTGCTGGGCAGAGGAAGGTGGGGGTTATAGCATGGATGTCCGAAGGATATTGGTAGCGATGTGCCCAGTGCTGTCTCTTATAACCAAACCTGTAAAAGGCAATTGGTCTTCTTTGCTTGTTGATATATTTAGCAATGGAGGGTTGAGCGTGCATTGTGCAATGTATGCTTTCCGTTTGTGATTGCATTAGCTTCCCTGAAATTTTGTTGGAAGATTTATTTTTTTTTTTAAATGCACGCTTAGTGTATCATAACTGTCACTTCAAGGTAAGTCCTTCAGCTGTTTTTAGGTGATAGGAGGATATGGTTTTAGTATCGTTGGTTAGAAAGAATCCATGTTAAAAGTGGATGTTTGTGTGTGTTGTCCGAGTGTACATCGATCTATATTGCATTACCTTTTGTTGCCCTTCTTGGGAGGGAGGGAATGAACTTTGCGCATTCAAGCTTTCCTGTGCTTTTAACACTTGCGAGTACAAAAGCACTTATTTCTTAGTAGTGGCAACCTTTGAACGGTCTCATTTCAGCTAGGACGGTATTGAGGTGTTGGCTGGTTTCTCTGCCTGGCTCTGAATTGCAGGGACTGCCTGCAAATCCTTTGAGTGAGAGCCATGTGGAAATTTCCAGTGTGAAGATGTGTGTGTGTGTGGGAACCACCTCCTGTTGACAGAGTACATTTCCTTACCTGACAGGCAGCTTTCAAGTTTAAAAGTGCATTATACAACGTTAAAACCAACCCTAGTGATTGAACTCTGGAGAGATTCAGGAGTAACACTTCTTACTGGTCTGGAGCATATGGATAGCTCTTGTAAAGATAGCCACAGAATAATGACCTGGGTAGGCTTGATTTTTATTTTTACAGCTAACCCATTAAGCTCAGATTCCTTGTGAACACTTGACTGTCCTTCTAACAACCGTACTTAAAGCATGTAATGCTCGCTTCCTGACTACAGCCGTTGTTCCTGATTTTGATCACTGATTAACAGTTGTTGAACAAATATTCCAGTAACTGGGGTTTACCTTGCATTTGCATAATAATGTGTTTCTGAAATTCAGCTGTAGTAATTCGTGTGTCTCCTGTGTGACTGCAGCAAAATTGTGTACTTATCCAGAAACTTATCTATAGCAGTCCATACTTCTCCTGCATGACTGGTATAGCAGACATGTTTGTGAGACAGGCTTTGTGTTTCCCGAGAAGGTAACTGGATCCAGTTGCTTGTGATCTGCAGCAGGGCGTAAGGCCGTGTGTCCTGTTGACTCAGGATCACTTGTACCACTTCAGTGTATTAAGGTTTATAGTTGTAGTGCATATGTGGGTGTTGACAAGTCATCTTCTAAAAATGAATTGGTACCTGTGTACCTACCTAGGAAATAACTTAAATACGTGGCCTTAGACTAGTGCTCAGTACCTATCGCAGCCAGAACATTTTTTCTTCTCCAAATCATTACAGAGAATGGTGTATGGGTAAGGTTGAACCTTAAGTCAGCATCTTGTGCCAACTGTATGCCTCTATCTTCTGTGTCAGTAAAGGTGGGAGGACGTGCAGCTCGGCCAGCCCTGGAACTGTGACCCTGACTGTGCTTTAAAGATGTGGGAGATGAGTGAAATAAGCAGGTGAAAAATCTCTCTTGCAAAACGCTTTTGGCACTTTGGCCACTCCTGATTTTCTTTTACATGAACCACAGTGATGTAGGAGAGCCTGAGTCCTGAGCTTGGTTCTAGGCTGAGACAACGGAGTCGGTGGAACTTGTTCTTCTCAAACATGCTCTGTCCTGCATCCTACAGTGCCCAGTTTGTGTTTGAAGACACTGAAATTGCACAGACTGTTACAAATCTGAGACGGAGTGCCTCTTTAACAGGAAGGCGGACTGAGTCAAAAATTTAGCACTGTAGTGCAGTACTTTGCAAATGCTGTGGTAGGTAGGTGTTCTGAGTGTATTTAAGTTTCCAATTAAAAGTAGCAGACTGAGCTACAAGTTGGGGACTCAGCGGACTACCCTTGGAGGACAGACAAAGCTTACTCACTGGTGTGGGGGTGAAGGAATTTGGCTATGTAAAATAAGCAGGCATAGCTCCAGGGCAGGAATGGGATGTGACAGTTGTCACTGCACTTCATCTGTGCTATCAGGCACTGAGAATATGTTCCAGGGCCTGATAATAATTAAAGGTCAAATGCTAATGCTTTTAATCCTTTTAAACATCTGGAAGGAATCAAGACCATCTTTGCAGTGTTACTGACATATACCTGTCTTTGCTTCCCTGGTCAATGGTAACTTGAATATTTGTGTGGAGTCCTGGAATATTATCCTAACTCATAAACAGTCATAAGGAGAGTTCTCACTTTGCCTGGTAAGGTCAGCTAACTAGCTGTCATTCAAGCTGGCCTGTGTGCTATCTGAGCTGCAAACAAGTTCCCATGGCGGCCGCTTGCCAAAGCAGAGATTGGGATGTGCCACTAGCTCTTAGGTGACTTGAAACTGGTTGCAAACTTTTTCCTTGACCTCTTGCTTCCCCCCCCCTCTCTTTTTCACCTTTCAGCACAGAAAGAGATCAGTCATGGCGGGTGATGCCATCATGGTCATGAGAGGCTTGACAAAGCTTAGTAAAGCAGTCCTAGAAACCCAAGCAGGACAGCTTCGGCAGGTGCTCCTTGGGGGCGATGCAGTTACCGTTGCAAGGACTCTCCAGGCCGCTGCTGAAGAACAGTTCAGTTCTGCCTTGGGGAAAATGCAGGTAAGCAAAGCTTTTTGTGCACAGTCTAGTCTGATGTTTTGCTTTTCCTCCAGGTACTTTTTGGTTTTGTTGTGAGTGGCTAGGAACTTTCATCAGGAACTAGAACCTAGCTCTGAAGTGTTGGATCAATAATACAGATGTTGCAATGCTCTGGGAATTCTCCAGGATTTCTGTGGTGTGCAGTAGGTGCTTGGACAGGAATGGGAGGGGAATGTTTCTGCAGAATGTTTCTATTTCCATTATTGGGTGTTAAGATATGCTGAAAATGAAGAGTGCTCTGTTCACCTCATCTTGTCAAAGATAAAGCTCTTGCTAAGATTGGCTGTCAGCTTTGTTATTTAAAGTGTCCTTTAAACTTCAGTCATTGATTACCTCTCCTTTGACTAAGTGAATGAGCTCTTTCAGAGTGACTTGGATTTATCTCAGTGCTGCTTCCTTTCTTGACAGAATTGGTGCACATGATATTATTCAGAATGGCTCAGGGTCAGGTGTTTGCATGTTCATCACTTACAGCCCAGGCTGGATTTTCAGAACTGATTTTCAAATGAGGAGGAACATAAGGAAAGCCAGACTTTTTTTTTTAAGCAGCAGCTTCTGTCGCCAGACACGGGGATGGATTTATAAGAGCTTTGCATTTGCTCTGTTGCCATCTCTTGAAAACATGGGGCTTGTCTGAGGAAAAGAACTTCTCTTAATCAAAAATTATAATCCTTTATCATCCTTTAGAAAGAAAGACAGTGTAGCTCAGATCATAATTTTTGAAGCAGAAACTAATGAGTGAGGTTTTGACATTTTTTTATGCAATGAGCTTGGACTATCATGGCATTCTATAGCTTCAGTCCTAGAATCAGGGTCCGTGTTTACTTGGTTCTATTTAAGCTTGTAATAGGAATACCCTAAGTGTGTTTGTTTATGGGGATAGTGCTTTGTCTTGCCTTTGTCCTCCTTTTGCATCCAAGAAGAGAGATGATGTTCTCCTGTTTCCATGCCTGTTTCTCTGCACAAGAGGCCCCACAAGCACACCTGCAGAACACTTGCCCTGTGTTCTGTAAATGAGTTGCATGAAAAGCTGCTGCCAAAGCAAGGCTCAGTAAGAAATCTGTAGTCTGAAGCTACATTTTCTGTTTTGAAGGGAGGAAAGTTTGTATGTTAAGTGACTATATTTCACTTCTCTTGATCTGTGGCAGGGCTTTGGCTGTCTGACATGCTTTTTAAAATTGAAGTATGGAAATAGAGAGGTCGTCTTGCTTGAAATTATCAGTCAGTATTGTGGCCACTGTCCCCATCTGTAAACAGATTTCTCCTCTCCCCCGTGCTGTGATGTTGAGGTTCAGAATAGCATGAGACCTGCTGAATAACAGGAAAGACCATGTTCTGTTTTTTTTTTTTCCCTGCAAGGAAGGGAAATGTAATTAGTCTTTAGGAAAGAGCCTAAAATACGCTGCCTGCTTGCCTGACCACAGCAGGATTTAAAATCCTGTTGATTGGTTGTAATAGTCATCAGTTCTTTCATGGTATTGCCGCTGCTGAGGTAACTAGAATATGTCAAGTAACAAGTAAATAGGAGATAATGCTCTGCTGCTGACTTTATTTCTACCTTGAAAAGCAGTGGAAAATATCTGGACTTAATGGGGCAGCTCTTGCAGGACAGAACAGAAAAGACTGTCAGGGGAAGCTTGCCTTGAGTGTTGCTGTGTCTGATGCTGCTATCCTTGCTTCAAGCACAGAATTGTATTTATTTATTTTGGGAGGATGACAACAAACCCTGCCATAGTTTAGTGGTTGAATAATGAAATCTGTTTTGCAGTTGGTAATGTCATGGCTGTGGAAGGCTGAGCTTACTTTGCCTTTAAGTAGGTATTTGGTATTGCTTTGGGCTTGAAAGGGCTGACATTGCATGATTAGGGACAGGATTGGAGGAGGGAACATGGTAGGGGTAAGAACTGAATACTATGAGGTTTAGCTTTTCGTTATCTCCCTAAGTATATTTTATGCAATATTGCAGCTCCCATCACCTGTTGTTTCTGAGCAGTGTATTCCTTCTAGTGAACTCCACAATTAGTGACCCTTCCTGGCAGTGTATGTAGAACAAGGAGTCTCCAGTTACGGGCATTTGAGAAGCTGTTAAGGAATTTGTCCCACCAGTGGGGTTGAAAGACTGCCAGTGATCCCAGGCATCCTCAGTGTCTCTTCCTTTTTCCTGTCTCTTACTGTGAATGTCTGCAGTGGCAGAGTCTCTACAAATTTCTTATTGTGGAGACATGACAGCCTACCTGCATGCCCATCTCTGAGGACCACAGATGGGTAGGGAGCAGGTTTTAAGTTGTTTTCTTAAAGTATTTCTATTATTGTTTGCAGGAACTAGGCAAACAGCAGGAGAACTTAACTGATCTCAGTGAAGATTTTGGGAAAGACTATGACTTCTCAGCCCGAGAGCCATCAGATGCTCCAATGGACTTCTCCACTGCCCCTGGCAAGCCTCATGAACACAGCGGTGAAGGCCCTGCTTACTCTTACACTACAAATGGACCGTTTAGAAGTGTCGGTGAGACTGGAGATTCTGGCATGGGTCAGAAGCCGTTCCCTCCCAAAATGGATGCAAGGTTATTTGGAGGCTTTAGGGACCCTGCAAATCCTTTTGCTGTTGCCTTTGGACAAAATAGGGCTTTTCACCAAGACCATTCCTCTGTTAGTGGATTAACAGCTGAAGATATTGATAAAGCCAGACAGGCCAAAACAGGTTCAGAGCAGAAACCCTACAAACAGATGGTATGTTTTTTTTAAATAAAGATTCTCAGTACTATGATTTCTAGACTGGATTGTCCTTACTCACCTTCTCCTGTGTTTTCTCATTTCTTTCTCTCATTTCTTCCTCTTCCGCTATTCCCTTTTGTGGTGGCAAAAGAGGAAAGTGTCAGTGCTCATTAACTCTGATCTCTGTGATTATTTATTCTGTCAATAGCTTTTCAGGCTCTCGTTTCACACCTGCCCCCTCTATATCAGATATTCTGATGTGAGAGGATGTTTAAAAAGCATACATAGGGTTAGACTTAAGTTTTATATTAACAGGAGCTCTTCTCTCATTCACTGGACTATGAGGACTCGATGTATTTATTGATGCGTGGTACAGTAATGAAGGGTCTGTATTTCATCCCAGTTTTGGGGGTGAAACGTTGAGCAGGTGGGGACAGCTGTAGGCTACAAGGGTTTGAAGACTGACCTAAAGAGTCTATCTTCTCCTTGAAGGGCCCCGTTCCCTTTAGCTAGTTATTTTGCTATGGCTGTGAAGAATGAATTGGACCCAAGCTCCTCTCAGTGAAGGCTGTGGCTTCCTGTACTGTGTCTTGCAGTCCTTCTAGAGGTGGAGGGAATGTTGCCCTGAGCATTAGTAGATTGGAGAGTAGCGTAGCTCACAATTGTTGCTGTAGTGCTTCATGCCCTTGTGTGAGACAGCGCAGAAAGCCCACAGCAGAATTCACAGTGGAGATACTTGCCATCTGCTCTGACCTTCTGCCTCCTTCCCCAAACCCAGTATCAGATGCCACTGTGGGTTCACTTACTCAGGATATTGTTTTGATGAGACTGTATGCTTCTGCTGCTCCAGCTGTTGTACTTGGGGGAATTATCTACAGTACTGTGAACCTGATAACCTTCCATGAGTTTTATTTCCATGTGTGGAAGGGAGTTTGGGTTGGCATTGCGCTGCTTCTCCAAGTTCAAAACATAAGGGCTGCTGAGGTGAAAGTAAAAATGGGGTTTCTAAACATGGTTGTCAGCTCTTCTATCTTTCCTACCTTCTTGTCCACTCCTCTGCTTAGTGTATGTTTCAGTTCATGGTGTGTCTGTTCTGCAGTGTGTTCACTTGAAAATCTCGCAACATATATAAGGCTTGGTGTTCAAGAAAAGCTTTCTGTAGCACAGAGTTGTTCAAGTGCTTTCGAAGTTGCACTCTCCATTTGCAGGTATCTGACCATATGCCCAGTTCATTTGTGGATTTCTTCTTGTTTTGTTTTCCTTTCCCTCTCTGCTGCAGCTCAGTGAGCGGGCCCGGGAGAGGAAGGTTCCTGTCACAAGGATCGGACGGCTTGCCAACTTTGGAGGTCAGTTTGCACACCCACATTTGTGAATTCACTACGCGTGCACGTACTGATTAATGGCTGGCTGTGACAGTCCTCCTGCTGAAGCATTAGTTGGTTCTATTTTCTAGTTAAGCTTGCTAATAGGAAAGTGCTTTCCCACAAACAGCTAGTTAGCTCAGAGCTTGATTTGGGCTTTTTCATTACAATTATGGATCTTGGCCTTTAGTCAGAATGAAGTTATACTTTGAATCCTGTCTTCTGTCACTCTTATATCTAACTGCTGCTGGGGTAGTATGGCAAAGAAAAAAGCTCCCCACCTAAACACACCTTTCAGATGCGTTCAGCAAGCTACCTGTAAACAAGAACTACAGAGTTGGCATGGCTTTTCATTTGTCTTACGATGGCAGGCTGATATATTCCTGGAGCTTAGTTTTTGTATACCTGTTCTGAAATGGAAAAAAAAAAAAGTCACTCTTAAGAGAGTATAGGGCAGATGACTTGGGAGTGCATAGTAGAACTGCACATCTTCATGGTAACACATACTGGGCTGTGCTGTTTTACGAGAGGGAGAGAGAGTGAGGTGCAGGTTGTTCTCCAGTGTGTACAAATACCTGGGTCCTGCATATGTGAGGAAACTCTCCTTCTAGTCCTCACAGTATGCTGTTACTGTCAAGCGTAGACAGCTGGAGCAGCTGTTATTTTAAATAATTTTTTCCCAAACTTATCCTTGCTACTTCTCTGAACAGTGGTTAAATATAAAATATATCCTTTTGGTATTGATTTTTGAGTGGGGAGATCATAATAGTCAAGGTTTGATTTACTTAGCCATTGCTTATAAACCATTTTCTCCCAGGAAGGATGTGAAGTCTGAGCTTGTAAGATCAAGCTAGCTGAAACCTACGTGAATTTTATTTGCAGAATGGGACTTACTATGTTAAAAAGCAGCTAAATGTCTTCAGTAATATTAACAGATGGTGCTTATCTAATGTCTTGTATCCGAAGCCATCAAAGGACTTAACATCTTCCTGAGAAAAAGGGAACTATCACAGTATTGCTATCACAGTGGAAAAGATGATCACAGCTAGTCTTACTTAGCTAATCATTAGATGAGTAGTCTCTCTGTTGTTTGGGTTTTTTTTTTCGGGACCGTAGTGTTTTGAGATGATAATAGCCTATCTAGGTTTGAACAGTCTCTCCCAAGTAGCTTGTTAGGCTCTTGTGATTCTCTTCCACAAATTTGATAGAGAAGCACATGTGCAAAGTAGACATCGTTGTGTTACAGATCCCAGAAGAAAGAAAAATAGCCTGTCGAATGTAATTCAGATCAACTATTATATAAAAAAAACAATTATTCTTCCTCTGTGTGTTTCTTTGTCAGAGTAATACGCACACTAGGAGGACTTGGGGCAGGGACTGATTCTATGCAGTGCAGGAATAAACAGCAAGTGAGTTTTGTGATAACATAAGGTTTTAATGCTGGTCAGATTTCTTTAACCCTGTCATTCATTGCAGGCGCTCTGGCTTCTCAGCATGTTTAGTATTCCTTAAAGGGAAGGAGGATTCGTGATCTGCTTTTTGGAGTAACAAGGCACCACTTTAAAACTCACTTGACTTCTTTGTTTTTAAGTTCTAGTAGCATACAGGTCTCCGTTCTAATCTAGTCTTGATTTGTATGGAAAGTGTCACAGCACTTTTAGCTGTCATCTTCCAAATTTATCTGTGGCTGCTTGCTGACAGCCGGTGGATGTGAAGTGGCAGATGACCAAATTTTCTGTGAACTTTGAGTTCCAGCGCTGTCGCTGTGCGCTCCAGCTCTGGGCACCCAAGGCTGTTGCATGAGGAAAGGCTGACTCATGCTTCAAGGGGAAATATTACTAACTACCTGTCTTCTCCTAACCTCAGGATAAAAAACAAAACAAAAAACCCCCACCAAACCAAAACCACGAAGGGAGAGTAAGAAAGTAAGAGGTTGTTTATAAGCAGCATCCTCAGTCATATCTGTGTGTGTCACCTATTTTTTTGGTCTTGCCCTTCTCCTCCAGTTGTCTGTTTTATATGATTGAAATTGCTGGCAAGACAGAGCTCTTGCTTTCAGACTGCTTTTGGGGGGACACTGGTGCAAAAATGGTGTTCAGATTCTCTGGTCTCTGCGATCTTTTGTTAGCATTCATTGCTTATCTTTCCCTCTGAATTTTTCCTCGCAACAGCAAGGAGAAGTAGTACTGTCAGTACACTGGCTAACAAACAAGGGATATGGCCTATAGGTAGGTTTTTTTCCAGTTTAAGAAATCCCTTGGTAATAACTTTGGTAGGCTGTGGGTAATGCTTGAAGAAGGTTTCTGAGGGTGTGGTGAGTCTGAAGTAGTGTGGGCAGCCCCACATGGGAAGGACTACCTGTAATGAACATTTCTTAATGGTCAGATCTTGATCCAGACTGATACGAGCTTTTAAACAGCCTCTAGAACTGCATGGAAAGAGGGACTCCATTTATAGCGAGGAGCAGCTCCTGCTTGCTATTTGCTCCGAGTTTAGAGTGTTTTTTCTGACCTGCACATGGCCTTAACAGAGCCAGTGCAATTGTGAAACCCCATCAGCTAATTCTAGTGTGGCTTTTCCTGACTGGCTCTTATCTGATGAGGAATGTTCTTTTCAAATTGCATCTTTATAAAGCATTTTAAATGCTTAAACCAGGAAACATTAGCTGATGGCAAGAGCTGTGGTGTACCATTCACTTTTACCCGTTTTTGATTCCTCTGAAGTTGTTGGTGACCTTTGGCTTATAGTTGACTGTTTTCTTCTTGGACTGTGAGCAGGGGAAGGTGGTACTTGTGTGACTCTCCTAGCTACTTACTGTCCTCACTGCCAGTCCTATCTGGGCATTATTCTCAGGACTAATGCAAGAGGTAACGTGTACAATTCTTAAAAAATATCTGCAAGCTGAAGAGTGAGGCTGATTAAGAGAGTCTCATGAGGGCATAGGAGGCAGTTTCCAACTGAGATGAGAATTGATTTTTGCTTTTCTAAGTTCCAACCCAACTTAATGTATTTTTGTTTTGTGTGTGTTTTTTTTTTTAGAGAAGGCAAGATAAGCTTGAAGTAAACTAAGTGTTTCAAAGCTCAGTGGTAGGTGAGTTGGAAGTTCCCTGTGCCTGCACAGTGTGTGTTCTCTCTCATGCATTTTCTCTTGTCTTGACTTTTCAATGGAAGTCGGAAACAAGGTGTAGGATGATTTAATGAGAGTCTGCAATTACATTATTGGTTTTTGGGAGCACCTGCTGCTGCTGAGGGATGATGGTTAACAGCTGGAAGGAGCCCTTTTGCAGGGGATGTCACTCTTAACCTGTGGAATAGTAGTGACCCAGCTCTGTCCTTGCTTCCTAGGACATTCAAATGATCAGAATTAAATAGGGGATAGCAGGGTTGGGGGGGGTTGTGATTATTTCCTGCTCTACCAGTGGCCTCTTCGCATTGCCTTGAAAATAATTAAAGGCAGGAGGCCCCTCCGTATCCGTGAGGGAGTGTAGCTTAGAGCAAGTAAGCTTTTTGTGTACGATTTGTTTCTTCTGTGCTTTGGGGTGCCATCTTCATTTGAAGACCCCAGGAAATCATTGTGGGAAATATAATGGTTGAGGTGGATTCTTCCCCTACCACCTCCACACCAGTCAAACTAGCATTTGACTTTTGACTTTTCTTGGTGGGATAAAAACCACTTTTTTCTTTATTTCCATATTAGAACAACATCATTTTAGACTTGTAGAAGATGGAAAGATGTTTAGTAGGTCAAAAGCAGAGTTCATGTAACTATTCCTGGGGTTCAGATAGCTGAATTCCGATGCTATCGGCATGATCCCGTTCACACTTGAATCATTCCTCCTCTGTCTTTGCATGTTTTTTGTTGTCCCCCTGATGTTATAGGGAATGCTGATCTCTCAGCTGTGGTGTCAGGACACTCTGGTGGGTGATGGACAAATTAGTAATAGGAGGCAGAAATACTTGGACTGCAGAGTTTGCCTGGCTTCTCACCTCTTCTGGGAGCGAGGAACATTTCGCTGGAAAGATTGAAGATCACTTTCTCCAATGCTTGCATGTAATACTGAGCTAATGTTTCTCTGTAATTAGCACAAGATCCTCTGCGAAACTTCTTTGTCCTTTATATGTATTTTTGTATGCTTCTTGTAGCAGCTGGAGTGAGTGACTGCTGTAGCTGTATTTATAGTACTAAATATCATCCTTGATTTTTATTTGTTTATTTTATTTTTTCTTCCCAGGATTTGAATTGGTAAAACAGATTTTTCTGCAGTTTTTTGTTCCATGCTTGTTTTGTAGCCTGATGGGTCATCAGTTCCACCCACACAGTTCTTGATCTTTTCTTTATTTCCATTCTCCCTTCCTTGCATCATTTGACTTTTCTAAGCAGTTTCTGTCTCCCTTAATCCTATTCCTGGTTTGTAAGTTTATTATTTTAATGATATAATAAGATCCTTTTGCAATAAAGAAAATTGAGGAAGCTTGCAGTGAAGTCTAGATCTAATGTGATTGTAGCAATTTTGGGAAAAAAAAAAAACAACAAAAAACCCTAGCCTCTTTAGCGTATACAGGACTGACAACTACAGGATTCAGATTGTCATGCTAGTGACAAGTGAGTGTGGCTT
Organism: Aptenodytes forsteri; assembly: GCF_000699145.1. Taxonomy (NCBI): domain Eukaryota; kingdom Metazoa; phylum Chordata; class Aves; order Sphenisciformes; family Spheniscidae; genus Aptenodytes; species Aptenodytes forsteri. The sequence continues at coordinate 512,360 of NW_008796042.1, forward strand.
TCTTCTGGTGAGCTTTTAATGCTCAGAAAGCTAGTGGAAATTGATGCATAACTGTCTGCAGCTTGCAATGTGTTGTGTGTGGTGCTTGCAGTGTTTGACGTGACCAAAACCAGGGCACAGGCTGCTCCAGGGGAGAGTCTCACCCACCCCTGTGCCTGGCAGGCTGAGCAGTGTGATAACAGCCCATTCAGTCTCCTGTTTGTTTTGTTGTGTCAGTTGCTGAGCAAGAGGATTCTTCCTGAACAAAAGTGATTCCAGATCATCTCTTGATGGGCTTGGTTTGAAGTGTAACGGGTGCTGGAGATGCCTGGAAAATATCTGAAGAGGTACTCTCCTGGTGTAAAACCAGGTGGCGTTTTCAGGCTTGAAATAATCTGTCTGCGTAAAGTGCAAAATGCAGGAGTGTGACTTTCTGGAGGTGCTCAGGGATGTTATTTTCCAAGGTGCTGAACCGTGGCTGTTCAGTGATGCTGAAAATTGTCCCAAAGTGATTAATCTTCGAGGAAATACTCATCTTGCAGACAAGGAAAATGAAGGACGCTAGGAGTGACTTGTGCGAGGTCAGTAGGCTAGTGGCCCAGAGGAGGAGAGTGCTTTTCTACAGCCGTGCAGCTTCTTTGGAGGGATGACTTGTTCCTGGTAACAGGTGAAAGGCTGGCAGTGTGTGCTGGGTTGACCTTGGCTGACAGCTAAGCCCCATGCAGCTGCTCACTCGTTTCCTCCCACAGCAGGACAGAATAGGAAGAGCAAAAGCGAGAAAACTTGGGAGTTGAGATAAAGACAGTTTAATAGGTGAAGCAAAGCTGCATGTGCAAGCAAAGCAGCAAGAGGAATTCATTCACTACTCCCTATCAGAAGGCAGATGTCCAGCCACTTCCTAGGAAGCAGGGCCTCAGCATTTGTAGCAGTTACTTGGGAAGGCAAACACCGTAACCCCAAACGTCCCCCCCTTCATCCTCCTTTCTCCAAGCTTTTGCTGCTGAGCATGATGCTATATGGCATGGATATCCCTTTGATTTGGATCAGCTGTCCTGGCCGTGTCCCCTCCAAGCCTCTACCCCACCCCCAGCCTACTCATTGCAGGGGCAGAGTGGGGAAAAAGAAAAAGCCTTGATGCTGTGCAAACACTGTCCAGCAACAGCTAAAACACTGGTGTGTTATCAACACTTGCAGTCACAAATCCAATACACAGCATGATACAGGCTGCTATTGTTGTCGTTTAACCCGGCAGGCAGCTAAACACCACACAGCCGTTTGCTCACTTCCCCCCCGCAGTGGGATGGGGGAGAGAATCAGGGGGGAAAAAAAGTAAAACTCGTGGGTTGAGATAAAGACAGTTTAATAGGACAGAAAAGGAATGGAAAATAGTAATAATGATAAAAGAATATACAAAATAAGTGATGCACAATGCAATTGCTCACCACTCGCTGACCGATGCCCAGCCAGTCCCCGAGCAGCGGCCCCCCCGGCCAGCTTTCCCCCAGTTTATGTACTGAGCATGACGTCACATGGTATGGAATGTCCCTTTGGCCAGTTTGGGTCAGCTGTCCTGGCTGTGCCCCCTCCCAGCTTCTTGTGCACCTCCAGCCTTCTCAGTCGGTAGAGCATGGGAAGCTGAAAAGTCCTTGACTAGTGTAAGCATTACCTAGCAACAACTAAAACATCGGTGTGTTATCAACATTATTCTCATACTAAATCCAAAACACAGCACTGTACCAGCTACTAGGAAGAAAATTAACTCTATCCCAGCCGAAACCAGGACAGTTATGAAGAAAATTAACTCCTGTTTCAGCCAGACCCAGTACACAGCATTATTTGTGTTCAAATAACATGTGCCTAGACCACAGCCTTTCAGATGGGTGGATGTGCAGAAGAGGCTTGGAAAACAAATCTGATTGGCATTTCAGGAAATGAGTGGTGTGGCTCTGAACCCTCCTGTCTAGTACTTGCTTTCTGAACCCTAGAGCGTTAATCTGGGTTGTAAGATGAGGAAAGGTTGAGTTTTCCACACTGGTTTTTGTTATGTGAGCTGTGAGTGCTCCAAATGCTACACTGAATGAAATTCAAGTTGGTGAAGGAGAAGGTAATACGTTCCTAAGTTCAGGGTCAGAGTGATCCCTAGCACTGGTGTTAGTGGATGGAGTTAGAGCTGTGAGGAATTTAGCCCATTATTTAATTCCGTAATTTCATAGTTCTTCTGATAACTTGGTAAGAACAAAGGAATAACGTGAGCGACAGACTTCTGAAAAGTGGCAGCTTTTTCTAAGCCCTGGACATTCAGGGAAAGGGCCAAGTTTTGGTATTGCTTTGAGAAATAAAACTTTGAATTGTCACCTGTTTCTTGGTGATAGAAGGTTACATATACAGCTGACTTAATTTTTGCAGGCTTGATTGCTAAGAAGCAGCAGACACCGAAGATACACATGATCCTGCACAGTCTCAAGAGTATTATCTACCCTCCTGCTACCACATTTAGAGCAGGGCTGCGTATGCCTTCAGATGTTTCCAGGTAGTTACTGAACATTTGAAGTCGGAATGCTACATTGCATTTTCATGTAATGCCCTGAGCTAAATATCTTGCTGCGCGCTGTGATTATAGTATGAAGATGCTTGAAGCCTTTGTTTAAACTTCAGATCTTTAAACCTTCATAGCTGTTTAACAGTGAACTTGTTTATGCCTGGCTTTAGTTTATTTGAAACCACTGTTGACTGATGATTGGAGTTCATTTTCTAGCAAATTGGACAGAGTGGAGCAGTGAGCAAATTCTAAAGGGAGCTATTGTAACAGAAGCTCTTTTTCTAGCGTAGTCTACAATATGGTTCAGTTCAGACGCTCAACTGTGTACGGCCATGAGAGGGGAGGTGTGATGCACACTTGTTTGGAGTCTGATCTTGGAGAGGGGAGGTGTGACACACACGTGTTTGGAGTCTGATCATGCCTACACTGATATAAAACACAAGCTGCTTTGAAAATTATTTCAGGGTTTATTAATCGAAGTATTATAATGTTAAAATCATGGCATTCTGTGAAAGTTATATTTTTTCTGAATGTAGATTTCTGTATTATGCCATATGCTCTTAAACGTTCATGTGCAATGGAGAATGAAAGGTTGTCTGACAGTTAAATAGCACGGGAGTGGCCCTGGAAGCAGTCCTCGTGAAGGCCTTGTAATGTCACTGGTGCCTCCTGTGCTTCATTCACCCTATGCTGGATTCTTTGACCCAGTGCATGTGGTCTGCAAGATTGCAAGATGGAGCTGTTTCTGAAGCAGACGGACTGTGCAAGTTCAAAACTTTATTGGTAGAGGTGGGGTTGTAATTACCTGATGGAAGAGAGTAAAAACTCACTGTGCAAAATGAGGTTCAACTTGTTTGTGCCCAGGCTTCCTCACTTGAGACTACAAAACGTGTGCACACATGCACAAAATGCCACGCGCTGGTCAGCTATGCTTCCTTCATTGTACTCGGTGTCCCCGGGTTGTTTTACCTGGGAGGCTGTCTCATAGTGCCTCAACAGGGCTTGGGGTGCTTGGAAAACATGCACAGCCAGTACTGCTAGCAGTGTGGGAGTAAGGCATGGCGGGATGCACCATTGCTGAGGAGATGTGAAGGAGCACCAGCTGTTCTGGTTGCCCATGTCATTTATTATCTGGAAGAATAAATATTTTGAAATTGGGAAGGCAGTGAGACCTTTGATAGTATGGATTACTGCATGATTAGATCTGTGTCTCATTTAATCTTTGGTGGCTTTGGTCAGGTTAGTGGAGGCAGATAATGCTTCTTTTGTAGTTGTAGCTTAATCTGTGGCTGTGAGACAACACCCTAGAATTCACTGCTTGCAAGGGTGATAGTGCACGTGGAGTGCTGGTGTTTGGTCACATGGTCTTACGGTTGCTGTGCGGGGTTACTCCCCAGCACTGTTCCTTGGAATTGCAGCTTACAACACTGCTTGCATAAGGTGGGCCTCAGGAAAAACATGTTTCTGTTCATCATAATCAACGGGTACGTGGAAGTCAAAGACAGCTAACGAGCACAAATAAACCTGAACGCTTAGACAGTAGGGTCACAGAGCCTTAAACTCTACTGGCAGCGGCTTCATCTAAATAGTTTTCCCTCTAATGTGGTGGCTTGGTGGGAGGTGAGGGGGATTCTGTTTTTTCCTGAGAATGGTACTTTGAGAACCATGTGTTTGAGATTTTTTTTTTCTTCCCTTCTAAACTCCACGATCTGAGTCTACAGCAGGACCTGAGCCAGAGCACAGAGCTCTGAGTAGCAGCTGTTGACATGCTTTATATATATATTATTTGGACATCCCAGACTGGCCTAGCCTCTGATACCTGGCTGGCGTGCTGGGCTGAAGAAGTACAGGAGAAAACTGTTCTGTGTCAAACTTGAAGGTGATTCCATTGCAAAAGCCAGGATGTTCTAATCAAGCTGTTTTGCTGCTGTGCATTTGACCATGTGGCTCAAGGTTAATTACAGAAAATGCCTCTGTAAGTGGCTCAGAAGGTTTTTTTCATTCTGACCTGGGTCTCTTTCTTATTTTAAAGGACTAGCTGTTGGTCTTGGCATTGGGGCATTGGCAGAAGTTGCAAAGAAGAGCCTTAGACCTGAGGAACGCAATGGTAAGGCCTTTCTACATCCTCATTCTTTTTTTTTCTCCCCCCTTTTTTTTTTCTTTTTTTCCCCAGACACAGTTTACCTGCATTTGCAAGATTTTATTCTTTTGAAAGCTGGGACAGTGAGGCAGTCAGAATAACAGGGGGATGTGGATAGTTCTTTTAACATAATCCTTCTCCGCCTCCAGACTCTTCTCCCATTTAAGTACACCACAGCCTCACTACGTAGACAGAGGTCAGAGGTATATGCGAGAGAATGAGTTTATGCCAGCACAATTCGTACAGCTTACTTTCCCACAGCCACCCCTGAGTTTGAATACTATCCCTGTGCCTGTTCTTGGATTGCCTTGGCCTAACAATTTCCTTTAAACTGTTCAGTGAAACCATGTAGCTCTATCAGTACAGAAACTGTAGATGAGCCTGTATGTCTGAAAACTTTGTTAGTGGTTGCAGTCTGTTTGAAATTTAAGGATGTTCTGCCTGGGAGGAACTTGGAGGATGGCTGCTCTCTTTTAAGAGAGACAAAACACTTTATGTACATGTTAAATGGCAATTATCTACTTCCAGTATCTATATTTTGCCTTCTTCTAAAGGATTCTCATAACAGGTCAAAAGGCTGTGCTGTGCAAATCGACCTGATCCTGTATTCTTCCCAGCTTGTTTGAAGTTGGAGGTAAAATATTCCTAAGTTGTACCTGGCCATGTCATGGTGGCTTTCTTCTAAGCTTATGTGTTGGTAAAACATGGTGGTACTGAATGGTTGTGCGTGGGTGAATGGTTTAGGGCATAGAAAGTACACAGTGTTCTTTCCTAGAAAACATGAGATTACTCTAAAGCTTATGGCTCCATTCACTTGTTTCTTAAAAGCTTTGGTGGGATGCTGCAAAATGTAAAGTTCTTTGTTACAGTTATTGCAGGCTGTTTGGTCTTCAGCTGGTCTCCGTGGTTTGGCTAGCATGTTTGTGTGTTTACGTTATTTCCAGTGACTGGAGGGAACTGATGAAAGGGATAAGCACTTGCAGCTAGAAGTAAAAATGAAGTCAAATCGTTCCTGGTTCAGAAGCATTGCTTTGAGATAATGACAACTGCTGGGTCCTTGTAACTTCACTCTGTGGCCAGTAGTATTCTGCTACAAGGCCAGTTTGTGTTTTCCCCCTGGTCTTCTTTGGGGGTGGGGAAAGGATGGAGACTGAGGTAGTGTGAACCTCTATTCCAGGAGGTACTGGAGTGGCTGAAAATTGAAGAAATTTGGAGGGGGGGAGAACCCTAAAAAAACCCAACCAAACAACAAAACCCCAATGAAAAAAACCCAAACCAAAAAACAACACCCCAGCAGATGAAACAGGTTCCCTGTGGTGGGGGGACAGGGGCGAGGCAGGGGTTGTGTGCCACCCAGGACACTACTTGTTAATACTTGCATCTTTGTATTCCCTGTACAACTAGGCAATGCAGAGCAGCCCAGCAGAGAAAAAGGATCCTTGGCAAAGAGTTGTTGTTTCTCTCCATGACCTGAGGTGTTTAAGGCTGGGTGGGTTTCTTTGCTTTGATTTAAAAGCATGCATTCAGGCAAACATGGCCCATCCTGTAGAGAAACCTTGAAGGTTTTTGCTTTCAGCGCTTGTGATGTTTGACAGGTTGTTCATACCTGTTGGAAACTGATGATTTGCTTTGCTTTTAACAGAGGAGAAATTGCACAACTGTTGGTATTTCTCTGTTTGCCAGATTATTTTCTAATTGGGTACACCCCACATTGAAAACGTGAGCTTGCAGAGCTATGATATTTGAGGGAATAACATGAGCTTTGTTTCTCTTCCTTACAGCATGAGAAAGGATTTTTTTTTTTTTTTTTTTTTTATCTCTGTAGAGGGCAACAGACACTTTTTCCTTGCAATAAAGCAACTGCACCTTTAGACTTTTTTCTTCTTGCTAGGTAAACTATTATTTTCCGGTGTAACTATAACTTGGTGCCAGAAGCCTGCTCTACAGTCTGAGTCATGCTTTGGGAAGAGTAATTTTCTTGAACAAACCTTGATTAAAGAATAAGGTAATGAGAACTGTTGACTTTGATGCTAGGCAAGGGAGTTAGAAAATGACCTGGCTCTTATTTTTAGCTGCCTTGCTTTCGTTCTTGCTTCTCCTTTTGCTGTCATGTCTTCTTGGATAAGAGCTTGGAGCAGTAGTTACAATGTAAAGGACAAGGGTAGTGGGACTGAGAATGGGCCAAAAGCAGCAAGTGTTTGAGGTGAGGCAGATGTAAAAGACTATTTCAGCCCTCATACTCTCTTGGAACTTCTCAGGCCAAGGACACAGGAAAGTCTCCAGGTGACTCAGCTACAGCCTCTAGCTAGTGTCCTTGGATGTGTTTTCCACAGGATTTTACAGTGGTGGGTAAGGCTCCATGGATGACAACTCCCTCCATGGGCTCTGCTCCTGCAGAAATGCATGGCAGAGGATATATACACAGTTTTGAGTCCAAGATCGCATTTTCTTACTGTTCTTCTGGCAGTACCAGCCTTAGCTGTTCTTGGAGGAAATCTCTTGACATAGGTACCTCTACGTTTCTCTGAAAAAAACACCTCTGCACCCCTTTCATGACTTCATCTTGAGGCATTTGTGTCCAAGTTTTCTGGCTGCCAGCACCATAAGCTTGGGCTAAGACGTGTCTTTAAGAATGACAGATTGTCCTGTTCTCTGGAAGCTGGTAGAGGATTGTCCTTTCTCTCCCCACTGCTGCAATATTAATAGCAACTTCTTGGCACTTCAGACTTAAACAAGTGGGTTGTGTATATGCCCAAAGGCATGCCTAAGAATTTCACGCTCTTACTGACATCCAGGAATGACGGGAAAGAGCCTTCTCTTCGTTACCCTCCTCCTGTCCAGTCAGTACAAATGAAAGTGTCTTCACGCCTTTAAAATGGATCTAGAAGCACTGGTCCTTCTGTCACAAAACTGCAAGCCAGAAACTCCTGAGCTACAAGTGATCCTAGTAACATGGCTTGTACTAATTCTTTCCACTGCTGTTATCAAATGGAGGGACCACAAATGCCTACTCTCCTGCACATTCTCTAGCAACTGCGCTAGTGCTGATCTGTCTTTTCCTGCTCAATTTCCCCATCCTTGTTTAGTAGCCACAGGGCCCCCCTTCTCTCTCTGCTTTGGATTGTCTCTGTTTCCATAAACAATTCAGTTCTGAAGGGATTTTTCCTAGAACAAAAAAGTCTGGTGCAAGAGTTTGTGAATTTCTCCCTTCTCCATCCAAGCCTGATGTCCTGGACATAAGTTCTTTCCACTGCCAAATTCCTGTGAGTGAAGTTTGTTTTGTTTGGTTTTTTTAAGGGCTTGAGGGCCTCTTTAAGTTCTTTAAGTAGTTTGGTTCATCTTATTTTTTTAAAAAAGAGGATGGCTGTACTTGATTTCCAGCGGGAATTTTCTTGGTAGGCTGATGTAGCTAATTAAAAATAACCTCCTTGGTCACTGGTGACCTTGATGGCAGTCTCAGTATTTAGAGTGTGTATCTAAAGTGCAAGGCTGACACGGGGTGGGAATGGGAGGGTAGAATAAATTTCCAGGAATAAAAATGAAAGAGTGCCCAGATAAATAGCTGCCATTACTAGTAAAGAGTCTCTGGGTTCATGGTCAACTTTGTAACTTATTAATGACCTGTACTGGGCTGTTCTACTAGGCACTGTGCAAATGCCAGGCTGGACAGAGCCCCGAAGGGCTGGCAGCTGGCCTAGGTTTGAATGTAGAGTTGTTTTCTTATGAAAAGGAATAATGCAATCTCCTTGAGTTTTCAGTCCTAAGTGCTTAGGCTATGTTCTTGACTCTTCCCTTGCCCCAAAGTTTGAGTGGCAGATGGCCCTAAAAACAAATACATGCAAAGTCCAGTGGCTAGTTCTCCATTTGACAGTAGCAAAGGAGGTGGAAAAGCACTGATACAGCTGTGAGATGCACACAGATTTGGAAGGGTTCACCCAGATTCTGGATTTGGAAAGGAAGATGTGGGTGAAGCACTCCTGAGGGCATCTGCCTGCTGCCTCTGCTGTGGAAGAGCTGACAGGCTCCAGGCACCGTGGCTGCAGGAGCCTTCATTTCTGAAGTCTCCTTGTTGCTACAGCTTGTTTAGATGTGACTTCTATTTGCATTTTTTTTTCCTTTCCTGGATGAAGTAGGTAAAAAAAAAAAAAAAAAAAAAAAAAAAAAAAAAAAAAAAAACAACAAACAAACCAACTTTGTGACAAACCAACTTTGTGATCTTAACATGGGGAGAAGATCATTTGTAGCATCGAAAGGTACCTGCAGTGTTTGAGAAAAATGTTCTTACTGAAAATTGGCATATTTTTTTCATGAAATTGTGCTTCCTTTCTACCTAGCCCTGGAAGGCTAAGTCTGTTTTCTGTTTTTTCCTCTTCACTTTCCATTTACATAATCCTGCTTTTGACTCTTGCTTTCAAGTTACCTTCTTGTTCATGCCTGCTTTTAGCAGAGTACATAAACAAGCAACAGCTGATCACGGGGCTGTTGGGCTGCCTGGTGATCAGGTAGTGCCCCTGTGGGCTTGACTTCAATGAGAAGCACACCAGAAGAGGATGGGGAGTGCCTGTGTTTGGCTCTTTCTCTGATAAGACTCTTAAAAATGTCAGGGTTCATTGGCTTCTGGAGGTGACTTTAATCATTAACTAACTCCTTTATCCTGCTGCAGACTCAAAGGAGGATGTTTGTGTGTGCAGGTGGTATGAAGGAAGGTAAGGCTTTGACTCAGTAGTTTCCCTAGCCCCTGTGTGTCTGTATGTCAGAGCTCATACAAGGGTTCATTTGCCTCATCACTGCAAAGGACACAGAATTTTCCTGATGGGACAGTTGAGAGCCAGAGCTCTGTTAGATGGCTCCAAGCACTCCACTCTCCAGAGCCCGCTTTTCAAGTGGGCAAAGCCACATCCTTCTGCCGTAGGCAGCTCTACCTATTCAGCCTCTCAGACTCCTTACATTCAGGATCCAGAGCAAAATGTGCTCTGAGGCTTTCTCTGTGTGATGCACATGGTGACTTCTGGGCCCCTCCTGCTTCTCTGCATCTTGCTCTCAAGCAGGATAGTTGTCCTGTGTACTCCCTCCTGGTGTCTTTATTCCTCTCTCCTTTTCATGTACATTCTTTACTTGGGACAGGGATTTGGACAGATAGATGATGTCCCACATGCTGTGCCATCTTGCTGCTCTCCCACAAAACAGGTAAAGGAAAGGAGGGGCCAAAGGACAGGGGAAGGCAGTGCTTGGCATCCTCTGTGCACTGCTAGTGGAGAGCTCAGTGACATCACTTCTCCAGGGAAAGCTTTGTAAGCAAGCCAGCTGCTTGCTGGGGCTGAAGGGTGTCTGTCAGATCAGTAACATGCTTGGCACCTCAAGAAGGTTGTATCAAGTTGTGTGAGCAACCAGAGTTTAGACAGCAGCTACTTCAGTCAACTCTTGGTTCTTTCTCCTGTTCTCTGGCCAGTCTGAGCTCCCTCTGAATACTGTCCTGAGAGTTAGATGGAGATGGAGAGGGTCTCTTGCTGCTGTAGGCACTACATGACACACCAGTAACTTCCATCTGCCTGAGATCCTCGGGGCTGTTGCAGCTGCCATGCCTTTTTGGGCCCTGCTTGTTGTATATGTGGGTTTCAGCTGTTCTGTCCTTGGTACCCTTTCCTCTGAAGTGTTGAGAAAAAAAAAAAATGTAGCTCCAAGATCAGCATACTAGCTGTGGGCCCTGCAGCCTGGCTGTAAGACCCGACCTTCCTCCTCCTTGGCTCTCCGTCAGCAGGAGCTGAGCTGCAGCCCCAAGAGAAGTGGTTGGCGGGTGCCTGCCTGCCCTTTCTGTCCCTGCTGTACTGGGCATCGCCTGGAGAAGGAGTTTTGGGTTGATTCTCCCAAAGGGACCACAAAATTGAGTCAGGGTCTCCTTCCCTCCTCCTTCCCTCTCCCTTTAAAAAAAAAAAAAAGTGGAGGGGAAGTGCTTCCTATGCCATGTAAAAACCACATCGCATACTTAGGGCCGTGGCACTGGTGTGTAGATGGCTGCAGTGATTACTTGGTGAGCCTGTCAGACATCAGGCTTTACCTTTTCTGGGGGATGGGAATGTGTGTGTTTGAGTATGTATATTTTGGGCCTTGTTCTGTGCAAGCTGATGCTTGCATGACTGCTGATGGGAGTAAGGACAGAAAGGTTTGGCCTCCTCCCTGCATGGCCTCTATGTGCAGTCAAAAGAAGTGACTAACTACATTGAGATGTTCTTCTGTCTAAAGGCAGCATCTTTCTCAGTAGCAAGCTGCCCATAAGGATGTCCCGAGGAACGCCATGCATGTGTGAGGATGTAAAAGGGAAAAAGGTTGGCAATCTTGACAACAGGAATTAATGTCCCTTCCAGCACAATTGTCTAAGAGCAGCATGGTATCAGAGATGAGAGCTCCTGCTGGGCTTCTCCTGTGAGGACTATCTCCAGCCTCCCTGGCTTTGACTAGCTTGATTAACCTCATCACAGATTTACAATCTGCTGCTTTTTCAAAATGCTACGTGCAGCCATGGTGTTTTGGGGTTATGGTGTTGGGAGAGTTTGTTTTGCCTGTGCATCAGGAGACAGTACATTTCAGTTTGATTAGAAAAGAATGTTTTATTGTGCACTTGGAGATGTGAAAGTTGTGACTGCTCTCTACAGATGCCTAGTGCACACTCTGGATGTGCAATTGCACAGCAATATGTGTTTATGTATGAATCTGTTTTGAGCAAGAATTATTTAGTATGAGAAAGGAGGTTTGGCACTGGCATGAATCCCTGCTCCCACCCTAAGAAGTGCCAGCACATTCTCAGTTTATCCCAGTGTGCTGTCAAACCTTTTGACAGTTCCTCCGTGCTGTGGCGCGCTCCTGCTGCTCTTCTGAGGCTATGGCTATGCTGCAGCCTATGGTGTGGGACTTGGGGGACCTTTACACAGCGTTTTAGGCTGAGCTAGCTGGCACAGTGAGTTCAAGCACCAACATCTGCCCAGGATCCTGGACAGTTTGCATAGCCTCCATGGATGTCTGTGCTGCTGTGACTTGCTGCTGTTGGCCCTCAAGCCAGCAATGTTAGTCACTTACATATCACAAGACACGTGTGTCCAAGTGCAGTCCATGCCCCTGGGTTGCAGTGAAGGCACTGAGTATAGTCCTAGTCTGATTTCTCTGGGGAAGGGCAAATCTGTTGAATGTGGACTAACACAATGGATTGAGATCACTGAGGTAAGGGTGCTCTTCATCCGTACACTTTCTCTCCTTAGGAAAGAAAGCGGTGATGGATTCCAGCCCGTTCCTGTCGGAGGCCAATGCAGAAAGAATTGTGAGAACCTTGTGCAAGGTCCGGGGAGCGGCACTGAAGCTGGGACAGATGTTAAGCATTCAGGGTAAGTGGTAGCATAGGTCCTCAGCTGTCCTCCTTAGTGGTGCTGCCAGGTTGGGCAATTGATCTCTTGTGATGCATGGTCAGCTGTCTGGAATCAGTGTCAAGTGAATGTGGAGAGACTAGACAAGTGGCTTTCTCATGTGAGAGCAGTGATGGAGATACGTTTGATTCAGTTCAGTCTAATCCCAGTATGAAATAACCAGATGTGTGCACTGTACACCACTACTTTCCCAATGCCCCTATTGTGTCAGGCACACAAGTGAAGTTGGTTGAAAATAAGGTGATGCTCTCTGTGAATTTTAATGTCTGTGTTAAAAGCAATTGTTGAGAAGCAGAGCTATATCACACTCTGTACACAGGTGTCCTGCTAGAAAGGAGGAGGAGGAGGATGACAGGAACATGATCCTGTTCTTTGTTCACCAAAAGTGGTCAAGGTTATATCCACAGTCCCCTCCCATTGCAGCATGTTTATGGTTTACATGCTTTGTTGGCACTGAAGCTTTGCTGGAAAGGCCAGTACAGCTGATAACCTTATCAGGTATAAAATACTTGTTTTCATCTTGAGGAGACTTCAAACTGGTACTTACTCCATTGGGCTCTGAAGTCAGTGATCACAGGTGAAGGCATGAGTGACATTAGTGTCTGCACTGAACTGTTAAGTTACTCCTAGAAGATAGCAGGTGTGCTGAATTCAAACCTTATCTGGACCTGTCCACTTTGCCTTCCTACCCAACTTGATAGGGAAGGAAAGAACCAGCTGAAAATAGCTGTTACACTTGTCTGGAAATAGCTTTCAAGATGTCACTGAAACTGAGTCAGTGTCTGAGTGTTTGAAGTACTCAGCTTGCTTGGCTTGTGCTTCTACTTGAATTTTTGTAGGTGTTGACTGATGAGGCAGGATCTAGTATTGTATTAAATAACTTGGGCTAGCTAATAAAGCAAGACCAGCTCCCTGTTCCAGAGAGTCCTGATTGTGGCATTTCATTGTTCTTCATTTGCTAATCACTTGTTTTAGGTGTCTGGCAGGCTGATGGCAACATTAACAAAGCTAGGTGGGAGGCAGCAGCTGCTATGTCAAAGGCTGCCACCCATATGCTGTTTTCTCACCCTCTGGAAACCACCAGGTGCCAATGACTGGTGGTTCACAGTGCAGATCCAGGAGGAGCTCTTGTGCTCCTTGCTTTCTGTCATCAGTGCCTCTGGTATGTAGGGTGAGTGAGCCATGTCTGGAAATCAGCTCTGAAGTTAACTTGTCTACCATAGGTGGGGATTAATTTAAAATTCTTAAGACACTATTGAGTTGCACCTGATGTGTGCCTGGAGCCTGGTCACAGCTGCGCTAGGCTTGGATGTGAGTGAAGAGGGAATAGCTGTGAATGGCCAGCTCTGAGGAGCAGAAATGCTCTGGGTTTTTTTCACTTGCCTGCTGTCTCCTAATGTTACTGAGCTCTGACAGCAGTGTCAAACACTTGCCGATTGACTTCACTTGGGTTTCAAGAACATACAGGCCTTTAGCAACCTCAGTGGTGCTGCCCAGCTCTGTGGTTTTTTCACTTGCCTGCTGTCTCCTAATGTTACTGAGCTCTGACAGCAGTGTCAAACACTTGCCGATTGACTTCACTTGGGTTTCAAGAACATACAGGCCTTTAGCAACCTCAGTGGTGCTGCCCAGCCCTCATTTGACTCTTATGACGAGTGCGTGGGGTGCTGCGATGCCTGGCGAGAACATAGGCCCCTGGTAACCTTGCTGAGGGACAGTTGTGGTGAAATAGGTTAGACGCTTCTGACAGTATCTAGTTCTTGGGCTGGCTGTTTGGACAGGAGGGCTTCATGCAGTTCCTGCCACTTCATGGGCTTCTCTGTGGCCTGGTGAGTTTGAATTGGCTTCTTCTATTAACAGGGAGGTGTGCTAATTGAGCACAGGGGCTCTGTGTTGCCTTGTCCAGGTGCAGCTGAGCATCTGGGAGCTAAACCACCCAGAAGTTAAAGCAGTGTCCTTAAAAACCCTGATATCTGCTTCTGGGAGTCAGTGGCTTTGTTATGGACCCACATCCCTGAAGGTCATCCACAGAAAGGATGCCAAGGGCCTAAAATCATCCCATGTTCTGGTGCGTGTGCTCTGGAAGATGTTGGAAAGGTAGCTGCATTTGCCAGTTGAGAGTGCCCTGCCTTGACTCTTGCTTCGTGTTTCGTTCTGGTAATGCCTCATCAGTTTACCACAAAGACGTATAACCTTGTTCATCAGCATGTTGTAAGCCTCGTTTTGTCAGAGTTGCCCCCGCAGCATGACTGATTTTTAACATTGCTGCTGAGTTTCTGTACAGTCAGTCTGGACTTGCAGGTTTCTTGGCTATTTGGCGTTGCGCTAATGAACCATGCAGTGGTGGTCAAGCAGCCCCAGATAAGAATGGTCTCTCAGACTAAAGGTTGAAATCTTGTGAGTTCTTTGGATGTCAGCAATAAGAAAAATAACAGAAGTTGATCCTAAATACCTGTGGCAGACCCTGATACCTTGACACAAACTGCTTCTAGGAGCAGGAGTCACTTCTAGTGAGGTCCATTCTCTTTCTGCACAGTCATCCTAGGAGGCGCAGGTTATCATGTTACAGCATGATGGCTAATACTTTCACATACCCCTGAGAATAGTTTTTATAATGTTCAGAGGCTTGGCAGTGATACACCATCACTGTGATGATAGAGCAGAAGTTTCTTTCAGTGTTTGGAATGCTCACGCAAATGCAATATCTAGCCTTCTTGCAGGGTTATAACGTCACAACAGGAGATTTACCTGCTGTTCCTGCAAAGCCTGTTAATTTCTGACTTGCAGTGACAGAGTGGGAGCTCCTCTTAAACTCCTGTTGATTCCACAGGGGGGTTTTGTTAGTACGTTTAAATGCTGCTCATGGCTTCGGTGGGAATTCCTAAACAACGCTAAGTGTTAATGTTGCGTCTCTGTACTTTTCTCACCATTCCTTTCCACCCCTCTTCCCAGGGCAGTGCTCTTAAGGTAGCTGTTTGTTTCTTGTTTCCTGGGATAGACTTATCCATGTATGTGCATCTGTAAATGCAGAGGAATGATAGATTTTTGAGTGTCACAAGTGCATGTGCAGGTTGATTTCTCAAGATGAAGGCTGGTAGCCTGGACTTTTTTCCAGTGTTGGGAGAGCAGCAGATAAATCTAATTCCTCCATAAGCCTTTATGAAGTGAAAAGTTTGCCAGAACTGGTGGCTTTTCTCAGGGCTGTTGTAAAAGCCTTTGCTCAAAGGAGGGGACTAATTTTTCAAGATGCCCCTACCCCTCCTCTTTCTTATGAGTGTAAATATTTCCTTGCTAAATCCTTCTGACTCTTAAAATAACTTCTGGCTCAGCTGTGTCGTCTTCTGCCTGCTTATAGTTGCTTTGCATTTGGGTAGTTGTTTACAGTAGCAGATGCTGAATCTTGATTCCTCTAAGAGTTCAATACTTGTGTAAGTGGTATTTTACCATTGCACAGCTTTCTAGAGAAGCTGCTGCCCCTTAGAATGAACTGGATTAAACCATGCTGTGAACCTGGGAGTGTTGGGATGACTCTCCACAGGGTTCCTTCTGTGACCTGTGTTTCCGTGACACAGTGGCCTCTCCTAGACCTGAATGCTGTATTGCTCTCAGCGAGAAGACGGGCTGGTGGATGACGGAAGCTTGTGCAGAGCACTCTGCTCTTGGGTTTGTGCAACCTGCCATCACACCAAAAGCCTCCATGCTGTGCGGAGCTGCCCACTGCTCTCAGCAGTGCTGCTGGGCAAAGCCAGGGAGCACTATGACAACTGATGCTTAATTCCAAAGTATACAAAGTTTCTCAGCATGCTTTCTAGCGTATTCATACTTTGTCTTTCCCTTGCTAATTGGGAGGGGGTGCACGGAAACTTTCTCCTGCTGCAGCAGGAGGGTAGCTTAGGAGATGTTTGGGTAATATGTAGGTTTCTTGCGAGAGTGAAAAGGAAGGAGTAGCTTTTTCCCTCTATTTGGTACTTGTGCACAGGACTTCTGTTTGGCTCATTTCTAAAGGTGTGATGCCTCAGGAGATGGGCCTCAGGTGCCTACTTCTGGGTACGGAGAGTTTCTGAACTAGAACTATTTCCAAAACCTTCACTGGGGTGTGCTTGGGAGCAGGATAACCTGGCTTGTCTGAATGCAGGTGCATGTTTCTTTGTGTGCTGAAGAACTGGAGAATGCAGTGCCTGCACTGACTGCCATGTGCTTTTCCCTTGGCAGATGATGCCTTCATCAACCCCCATCTCCAGAGGATTTTTGAGCGTGTACGTCAGAGTGCTGACTTCATGCCGATAAAGCAGATGATGGTAAGAAATATTCCTTCCTGCTTATCAGGGGAGGAGGGACAATAACAGAATAGACGTCACCTGTGACATTCCCCAGTAGGGGAGGTAGATGGAGATTAAGAGTATTCTTTCAATAAATGTTGCATATTTTCAACTGTGGGTAAGATCTGATTCCTTATCTCAATTATGTGGTGCCTTTTCTCTCTAAAACATTGAAGCTCAGCTCTAGACAGTGGGAAAAATGTGGGGGTTTATGTCCCAAGACTATGCTGATGGAATAGGATGTTGCATACAAATATGATTATAGGGTCTTGTTGAATGTAGCCTCCTCTTCTGTTTCCTCTCTCTCATCTTTCTCATGGATGTTAAGCCAGTGTTTAGAAGTGCCTACATCCCATTTTAGAAACAGACTTGCTATTCATTTTCCATCAGACTAAGGCTTGCAACTTTGTCCTTACTTTTTTGGTTAAATCTAAGCCACCATCAAGAAGAACCAGAATGAAGCAAACGAAGTCTGCTTTCTCCTATGCACATGTTCTCTCTTTGTCTCTACTTCCTTCTGTAAATTAAGATGTGAAGGATGATGCAAAAAGAATTGTCAGCACTAATCTTCTGAAAGACACTGAGCAGAGCCAGAACTTAAATGTGGCAGTCTGGCAATGTAGCAAAAAAGCTGTTAAAGCAGGCTGTGATGTTTAATTGTCAATATTGCCTTAGAGAGCCACTTTTGCATGCCTGGATTGCTTCTGTTCAGCTTGGCAGCATGACGGAAGAGGAGAAATATCTAACTCCTTGGTCATTTTCTGGAAGGTAACAAGTAGCACCAAAAAGGGGACTTCTGTATTGCTAAGGCAGCGGTGTTTGTGCTCAAGATCTCTGTCATTTAGGCCAGAGCAAGAGTCTCACACAGATCTGATCAGCATCTGTTTAGTGCTGCCGGAGCACTGCTGGCTGGACTATTCCTTGTGATGGTGTGCAATGATGAGGAAGGGAGGACAACCTAGAAAGCAGGGTATAGGTACTCAGAACTACTATAGGCTGTGTGAGTCACGTTATTTCCAATAGCGAAAATCTTAAATCTTTGCTTCCCATACCCTGATGCTTTCTTTTTATTTGTAGAAAACTCTGAACAACGATCTTGGCCCCAACTGGAGGGATAAACTGGAGTCCTTTGAAGAACGCCCCTTTGCTGCTGCTTCGATTGGTCAGGTTCACCTGGCACGCTTGAAAAACGGGAAAGAAGTTGCCATGAAAATCCAGGTGGGCTTTACAGACCAACCTTGTCTCTTGTCTGTGCCCCATAGAAGGGCAGGGGAACTGCATAAGTATGTTTACTGCTAGACAAATAAGAAACACTAATGCAAGTGAAAATTTGAGTCCAGCAATATCTTACCTAGTGCAAGCAGAAGGGAGGGACAGAAGTGGTTCTGTAGCTTGAGCCAGTGTCTCACTCCAGATGAGCGGGAGACGTCTCATAGGTGTATCACTGCAGCGTGGGGATAATGGTGGTGAGGGACTGCTTGTACTTTTAGGGCTGTGTGCAAGGGTCCTACCTGCTCCATAGGTCAGTCCCCTCTCTGGGATGTGCACGTGCCACATGCCCCTTTCTGGCCACAGCCCAAAGATTAAAGAAGTTTTAAGTGACAAGCAGGCACTGACTGTTGAGCAGTGAGTCTGACGATGTAGGAACTCGCACTAAAGCCGTCAGCAACTTCAAGCAGGTATTTCTAACAGAATCGAGTTCTGAAGCTGAAACCCCTTGTACAACACGGTTTATAATCCAAAGGAGTGAGATCCCTTGCTGACTGAGCAGGGTCCAAGGAAAAGTTGGTCATCTGGTTGGTGTTTTTTTGTAAAGTGGGGAGACTTTAGAAACAGTACGGAGGTGTACTGGTGTCATCTTCTCAAGCCATTTGTGTCCAAAGTACTCTGAAGTTAGGCCAAGGTAAAAGCAATGGGAAGTTAAGCCTGTGGCATCAGCACACGTTCTGCTCTACAGCAGTGTAGGCTGGTCCCCTTCTTGACAGACAAGGTGTGAGAAAGAACAGGAGGCACCTTTGCCAGGATTGGGCTGGGGCCTCACTGCTTGCCCTACTGCTGTGGATGAAACACTCCGGGACTGTCAGTGGCATGTCCTTTCAGCTGTGGTAGGGAAATGACCGACTGCCATCTCTGTTGTGAGATTTGTGTGTCTGAGAACCTTTCATGTATTGGAAGAGTCCCTGTCAGAGGACCTGAACAGGCCATTCTGGTTGCAAGGAGCCACATCTTAGCCTGTTTCTCTGTCCCCTGTTTTAGATGCTGGGCTTTAAATAAGCTTTTAGAGGAGGGGTGTGTGGCTCAGGTATGGCCTGGTTCACTGCCAGGCTGTAGGTGGCTGTGTTGTGGGGGGTCAGTGGATGTTGAACTGGAAGGTGTTTTTATCTTACTCTGTACAACCGGGTCATCTAGTCTCAACACTGCCCTCTCACATTCTGTCCTGCAGTACCCCGGAGTCGCCCAGAGCATCAACAGTGATGTTAACAACCTGATGACTGTCCTGAGCATGAGCAATATTCTCCCTGAAGGTAAAAAGGCAGAGACCCTTGGCAGGCTCTGTGTTCCTGCTGGCGCATGTTGAGTTCTGCCAACCCCTTTCAAGAAGCGTGTTGCATACTTCTCTCCGTAGACAAGGGAGGAAACAGCCTCAAGGAAACAGTGTAAAGGACTTAAGAATTGATAAGTCTGTCCAGGAGCAGGTCTCCTGCAGAAAGCAGGAGAGGTAGTGGATGTGGGCAGTGGGTGCAGGGCCAACTTGAGGAGCCATGCTGTGCTCCTGTTTCCTGCTGCAGAGCTGCCACTGCCTTTGCTGGGCATGTGCCTGCTCCAGTGTCCACTCAGTGGAGTGGGAAGTGCACCTGTGTTGGTTTTTCCTGGCCATGTATGTGCATGCACCTGCCAGAGTAATGTGCACTTGTCTCTGTGTGCTCTTTATAGTGAAGGACCCATAGGGACTCTTGGCAAACTATAAAGTGTTTGTTTATATATATATATATGGTATATTTGGCAGAACTCATACTTCTCCATGTTTCCTGTAGCCCTCCATGCCTGCCATTCGCTGCTCTTTCCAGTTGTTCTCTGTTCTTCCCAGTCAGAGTTGTGGAGAGGTGGAGAACTGTCAGACTTGGAGCTTGCTCAGTGTCCCAGCACATGGATAAGTCCCTTTTCCCACAGGGAATGCAGGACTTACTACTCCTTTTTTCCAAATATCTGCCTGCAGCAGCTGTAAATCTTGGTGGGACTGTACAAATACTGCTTTAAAGTCAGACTGGGTGCTGACAAAACCTGGGACTGTTCTCTGTGGTGGCTGGGCAGGGCCCTGCAGAGGCTGCTGCAGTCCCAGCCGTGTCTGGCCCAAGAAGTAGATTGGTTTTCCAGCTCCAAGACTGAGAAGATGGGACTTGGCAACTCCAGGCCCGGGCTACGTGCTGCTGCAGTTCACTGTCTTAGTCATGCTGACTGTTTCTGCCCAGCAGTGCCTGCTCCCAGTTATAAGCAGATGTGGTTTCGAGCCTTTTTTGCTGCTTTTGCCCAGGCTAGTGTTTAGGTGCTTCTACTCCTTGCTGTGTGTCTCTGCACAGCCATGCCAATACCAGGAACAGACAGCCTGGGCTGTGGGTTGGGAGCTGGGGGAGGACGGAGCCCTGCTGTACAAGAACGGTGTGGATGTACCTTGCTGTAGGAGCAGCTGCGTAGCCTTGGCATGGGATTACCCACAGAACCTGTATCCAGTTGGAAATACACTTTGGCTCTCTGAGGCCTCTTGTACTCTTCAACTCAGAGTTGGCTGGATAGCAGGTTGCTCCTCACCTGTAGCTCTGAAAAGCTTAGCCTGAGGGGCTCCTTTTTTCTAAGCCTACTCTCTTCTCTGCTGTTTGACTTTCAGGTTTGTTCCCTGAGCATTTGATTGAAGTCCTGAGCAGAGAGCTGGCCCTGGAGTGTGACTACCAGAGAGAAGCTGCCTGCGCAAGGAAATTCCAGTATGTTCACACCATTGCCTTCAACCCCTCCTGTCTCTGTATGTGTGTGAAATGCAGGAGAGGTTGCTTAACTTCAGGGACAGTGGGGAGATGAATGCCGTGCCCTGGGATGTAGCACAGGGGGAGGGTGCGTGTTTGTGGCCTGAGCTGTCCCCTAGAATTACCGCTTTGTCTCAGCCAGGTGTATTTTCAGTCAGCTGAAACGTGATAGCATATCCTCTCTCCTTCAGCGCGAGCCTGTCTGTTTTACCATGGGAAGGTACTGTGGTAACTCTTGAGGCCAGGTTGCAGTGCGGTTCTGTGTACTCTTAC
Source organism: Aptenodytes forsteri (assembly GCF_000699145.1). Classification (NCBI taxonomy): domain Eukaryota; kingdom Metazoa; phylum Chordata; class Aves; order Sphenisciformes; family Spheniscidae; genus Aptenodytes; species Aptenodytes forsteri. The sequence goes on from NW_008796042.1 coordinate 533,038, forward strand.
GTCAGCCTGTTGTAAGCTTCTCCCATCCTTTAGTCTAGGAGGTTTTTCAGTTCAGCTCTCTTACAGCAATTAACACCACCAGCACTGCCTGCTCCCTTGGCCTGCTGTAGCAGAGGGATCCAGATTATTTTTACATGAAGGCTGGATGAGGGAGAGCTGCTGGAGGCTGGATGCCCTTCCTGTCCCTCTGCAGAACTGCCCCTTTGGCATTGCTCCCCTTGGAAAGGCCTGTTTCTTCTGTGCGTGGTCTGGCCCTGAAGTGAAGTGGGGTGAGCAAAAGAGCCCAGTGCCCTTTGATGTACCAGCCTGGAGCCCTTCTAGTATCACTGCTCTGGCAGGAGATGTGACCTCAGGAGCCAGCAGCAGCTGTAGTCACTGGCGTGGTTTCTGGTGACTTGATCCCTACTGTAACTGCTGAGGAAAACGTCTCCTGGCAGCCTCAGCCAGGGTGTGGGGAGAGGTTGCGTGAAGGGGCTGTGTGCTGCACGAGGTGTGGCGGAGGGGCCTGGCTGCTCTCGGGGCTCCTAACCTTTTCCTCTCCTTTCTCCATCCCCTAGGGAGCTGCTGAAAGACCACCCCTTCTTTTACGTCCCAAGAGTAGTGGATGAGCTGTGCAGCAAGCATGTCCTGACCACAGAGCTGGTGTCTGGCTTCCCTCTGGATCAAGCTGTAGGGCTGAGCCAGGAGATTCGGAATGAGGTACTGTGGGGTGGTCTTCCTTCTCCCCTCGCTCAGAGCAGCGTGCTTGGCCTGCCTGGTGACTGGTAGATCAGGGGATGCTTTGTGAAAGGGCAAACCTTGATCAGTGCAAAGCAGGGCTGGAGTCGGGGACTGTCTGGAGCCTCTCAGAAGATTTCTGTGTAGGGAATTTGGGAGTGATGTTGGAGTCTCCTCAGGCTGGTCTAGGCCTTGCAGGTGTCAGCATTCAGCACGGAGGGATTGGAGGGGTGAATGGCAAGGGCAGCTGAAGGGGAGGTAGCCTAGCTGTGTAACTCCTAGATGCCCTGTTTCTGTCTCAGATGACCTTAAGATTGGGAGGGATTGTCAGCTAGGGGAGAGGGGTCTTGTTTTGCAGCTGCTCTTTTGGGCAGGAGTGCAGAATCATCTCCTGCCCTTGTGCAAGCGTTTGGGTGTCATCTCCTTCTGTGGGACTGACCTGTGCCGCACAGGGCTGCTGGAAAAGTACCTCTCGGTAAACAGGAGGGGGGATGTGGGGATGGGTAGGCGGTGGTGCTGAATATAGCAAGGGACTGGAGTGCTGTGGTGGGACAAGCAGCTGCTCTAGTAGCAGAAATAACTGTCCTGGTATTTGGATTTTTCCTTTTTTTTTTTTGTCTTGGTGTGAGCTGTCAGCTGTTAGCAGGTCACTGAGGAAGAGGGCAGAGTATGTTCCTCTAGATAAACAGATCTCAGCACCATACTGGACTTGAAGCTATGCCAGAGCTGGCTACCTGTGACCCCTGAACTGTTTGTTCTTAGGGCTTGTCCCCTCCAATGAGCTGCTGTATCATCAGGGCTGCTTTTAAAAGGTTGTGAGGTGGGGTGTTGCTGCAGGAGCAGCCCTTCTTTCCTATAATTGACTGGCCTGGGTGACCCACAGCCTTCTGACCCAAGTGGCAGTGTCCTGTAGCAGGGTCTGGCTTGCATTTGCTGCTCTCCTCCCTCCCTCTTGGATATGATGTTTCACTCAGCTTAGCAGAAGCTGAAGAGGGGCAGAATGAGGCTGGCAGTTCTGCTGCTGAACAGGCTCCAGCTTAAATATCCTCACAGAAGAGCTCTGCTGTAATATGTAATTCAGCAGTGGGCTCTTCAGGGACTCCTACTTTTGCTTCCCCCATGCCTGTCAGCCCCCAGGTGGGGGTCTGCTGCTCCTCCCTCAAGCTGGGTCAGTGCTGAGCCCGGCGGAAGACTTGGCTGAGGATTACATGGTGGGTGTGTGTATCTAGTGAAGACCCCTTTCAGTAATGGTTTGGACCTAGCTCTGTACCTTGTTTGGCAGCTTTACAGGAAGAGACTCTCCTCTTTAGCTTCTTTGGGCCTTTAACTTAAAATCCTCTGGAACCGCATCTCATTTCCCCTGAGCTGTATTGGCTTCATTTTGGCCAGGGTCCTGCAGGACTTTCCACCAAGGTAGGCTGTAATGCTCTACTGGCCTCCCCCACCTCTGTTTCTGGATCCCTCTTCACACTGTAAAGATGTTCCTTTGTTCTCAGAGCAACAACGAAGTGCATAGTCAAATCTGGGAAGGTAAAAGACAGGACCAGGACACAAGTAACACATGCAGTTGGATAACCCCTGGAGCCTGATGTTCTCAGCCGCCAGATACAGGGTAGCAGCCTCTCTGGAGGCACAATCCAGGGGCTGATATGGACTACAGCTTAGGCTGGCGTAAAACTTGGACGGCATCTGTGCTGTCTGCTAAGGATGTCCCATGGCAGGTGTGGGCTTAGAGTTGCTGAGTGTCTCTCTCACCTCTTCAGGAGTTTTGCAGCATGGAGCAGATAGTTCCTGCCAGTGTGGTGATGTGTTCCCTGTTTGCTAATGCCTGCTGTAAATTACGTGTGAGTAGGGCTTGCTGCCCTCCTGACTTGCTTCTTTCTCTCCTTGCTTTTCAAGATCTGTCACAACATCCTGGTCCTGTGTCTGCGGGAGCTGTTTGAGTTCAGGTACATGCAGACTGACCCAAACTGGTCAAACTTCTTCTATGACCCGCAGTTGCACAAGGTAAGCCCAAGCGGCCGCTCTTCTGCCTGTACAAGAGCTGGTTTTCATCAGCTTTCGATTATTCCCCCCTCCCAGAACTTAACAAGCCCTTACTGAGATTCTCTCAGATTCCTGTCCTTGAGCCTTGGGCAGGTAGGACAGCTGAAACTTGTCCCTTTGCCATTTGTCCTCACTTGGTCTGGGTGGGAGAGCAGGGCTCCCGTAACCCTGGCTGGCTGCCTGTCTTTGGCCTTAAATCCAGTCACAGCTACTTCCTTAGCCTCAGGGTCTGTTTTGAAGCTGGTCAGTGGGAAGTTGCAGCTGGCAGTGCCCCTACCAGGGCACTCTGAGCCAAGGACTCTTTAGTTGAATGCTCTTGTCTTGTGCTGTGCTGAAGGTAAGGGTGCCTGGGGAAGCAATTGCAGATGTCCTGCTTGTTGGTTTGGCTGCTTGCTTGTGCCCTGCAGGGCAGATAGAATTGCTTGTTCATCCCTGAGGTCTGTGTTGGGAAGTGCTGGGAAAAGGTTCTGTGCTGCTCTGTCCCCGTGCAGAAAGCCTGAGCGGAGTTATCAGCTGAGCAGGTGTGACAATGTGAGCATAGGCCATACCTCCTCTGCCATGTACTAGTGCAAATGTTTGTGCTGCTGTTGGGAAATAAAGGAGTGGGGGAGAAGATGAGCTGCAGTGGAAAGGCTCTCCAGCCAGCTGAGCTTCCTGAAGACATCAGGAGTCGTCTTAAGGTCTGGCTCTACTTGAGTGGTTGACACTGTAATACAGATGGGTTTGTCCATTTCCAGGTGGCCCTGCTGGACTTTGGAGCAACACGAGGGTTTGATGAGAAGTTCACAGATGTCTACATAGAGGTGAGGGCTTGCACTGTGTCCTAGAGTGCTGCACTGTGGGTCTTAAAAGAGTATTTGCAAAATTCTGCTTATCTATTAGCTGTATCACTTTGTACTTGAATCCACTCTGGGTGTGGAGGGAAGCAGGGCTGGAGGCAAGAGAGATCTCTGTTCCTGTTTCATCCCTTACCATAGCTTTCTGCATGTCTGCTGCAAGCCTCTGGCTATCTGAGTTCAGATGTTTAAATTGCATGACAAATGTGGAGAACTGTAATGTTGCTTACCGGGAGACTTGGGCAGCAGAGCATATCAGAGCACTCGGAATTTAGTGATTTTTATATGAGGGTATGCAGGAATTGCTTGTCCTGTTCACTGTCTCTTCCTGTGATTTCTAGCTTGCTTACAGACTTACAAATTTATGTGAAGTCATGTGCTTCCTTTGTGATCACCATGTTCTGCACTTGATAAATTGAGCTGCAGGGGCCAGCAGATGTCAGCTAAAGCTTCTCACAGTTGGCTCTACTGTTTTATTGGGGGAGGGGCCGATTGCTTCGTGAAGCTTTTTTGATGTCCCTTACATTCTCTGGGCTATGTGTAGTCCTACTAAGAAGAGCTTTGAAGAGTCAGCAGCTGTATCTTTTTGCCAGTAGCTCTTAAACTGGCCAACATGCAGACCCCTGAAGATGAGGGCAGAGGCAAGGAAGCGAGCGGGCAGCATGTGTACCTGTAGCCTGTGTAGTAGTCCTGTACTCAAAAACATTTTTCAGTCATCCCCTAGCTCTCCTGAAAGTGTTCCTCCTATTCAGGTAATCAAGGCAGCTGCTGACATGGACAGAGAGAGAGTACTGAAGAAGTCCATTGAAATGAAATTCCTCACTGGCTATGAAGTCAAGGTATGGAGTAGAAGGCTCTGCTTTTAGTGGTGGCTAGTGATAAGTTTGTTGCGGGTCTGTGGACTTCCCCAGATTTCTTGATGTGGTAAAAGCCAATGTCAGTCTGAAAGCCTGTTGATAAGGATGAGGGAGGAGGGCAAAAAAGGTTTTGGCTTTTGTTCTCTCACTTCCTTTTGGGAGTGGGAGCAGTAATAATAATACAGCTAGTCCCAAAACCACTATCCTTCCTTCTCTCCCCCAGCAAGACCCTGCAGGTGGCGATGACTGCTGATATTTCATGATTGGGCAGAAGGTCTTCTGGAAGGTTTAGTTGCTTGAAACTGTATTAACCAAATGTTCATCAGTCTTGCTGGGGGCTGGAGGTTACCTTTGTTGTGGGTATAGCGAGGTATTTCTCCTGAGCTGTGGCTGTTCACGCTAGCATTTCTCCTTTTCCTCCCTGGTGGTTAAAATGGCTAGTGATGTTATTTATGCCTCTTTCCTTTTGGGCAGGAAATGGAAGATGCCCACTTAAATGCTGTCCTCATCCTGGGAGAGGCTTTTGCGTCTGAGGAACCTTTTGATTTCGGCAACCAAAGCACCACTGAAAAGATCCATGGTTTAATCCCAGTCATGCTGAAGCATCGGCTTGTCCCTCCGCCAGAGGAGACCTACTCTCTTCATCGGAAGATGGGGGGTTCTTTCCTTATCTGCACCAAACTGAAGGCCAAAATTCCCTGCAAAAACATGTTCCAAGAGGCATATAGCAAATACTGGAGCAGTAGGGGCAAGAAGCCAGAGGAGTAGTAAGAATGAACTAACAAGTCTTGTTCTGAGGGCACAGTTCATCTGAGCCTTGCAGAGAGCGTTCTAGCCTCCCATGCGTTGCACCCCAGCTCTCCATCCTCTTGAGATGCAGCAGCCCGTGCCCTGGAAGCCAAGTGTGTGTTTCCCAAGGACAAAGCTGTTCTTTCATGCTGTGTCTGTCCTACACTGACTGCCAATCCAGTCTGCAGGTTGCAGGAAACTGTCTTCTTGAGTGCTTCTGTACTGTTGCAAGGCAGCAGCTGACTACCTTGAATGCATTTTTAAGGTTGTGATGGTGGCTGCATATTGATTGGGTTTTATAACGAGTAGGGGAAGGAGGACAAGAGCAGAATTTAATATTGGAACCTGTTTGTAATTCTCCAAAAATTGTTTTTTAAAAAAAACTTCCCTCTTTCATGCTAAGGTGGAATCCAAGTAGTTTTCATACTGTGAATTATAGAATGAAATACCAAGGTGTACCCTACCACAGACACATTCAGCACCTCCCTCCCCCCCCATTTTTGTAAGTCAAGTGGTGGCAGTCTAAGAACCCTCCTGGATTTTACTGACATTGATTTAATGCAAGGGGGGTGTGTGTGTACATAGGATGAAGTTTTATGCTTTCTGCCTCTTTTTGGCTTGCAAGCTAAACATAGGAAATATTTTAAAAATCTGAGAATTGAGTGCCAATCTCTTTTAAACACACACATACACTCACACAACCCATCTCAGTTCTGGGAGTCAAATATGTAATCAACAGATCTATATCTGAGCACAGATAGTGGGATTCTTCACTGTCTGGTAGGTATTGGCTTTCCTGAGGGCGAGTTAGATAAGCTACAACTCTGACACCAATTGCTTGCTGGACTCCTAACCAAGAACCTAGTCTGTCTGTCTCTCTCTTTTCCTGTAATGCAGAACTTACGGCAAGGCAGACAAACACATAATGTCTCTCATGAGCATTTCAAGCTTTTGCTGAAATGTCACACATTTAAAACCAGACGCACAGTTTAAAACTATTGGAGTCAAGCTAGGAAATTTACTTTCTTAGATTTTTGTACAAAGCCTGTACCTGTATGACTTCCTGATTTCAATAAAAAAGTGCTTGTGCGGTGGGCCTTCTGCCTGCATTATTTTTTTCATTTTCTGGTGCAGTAATGAATAGCTAAGTGAACTGTGTCCTATTCTGTGGGATAAACAGGAGTTGAGCAGAAGGAGAAGCTTCCAAGTCTCCTCTTGTTGCAGTTGTTTGCTCAAAGAATTGCTATTACCCTTGTAAAGCCATCTGTCTATGGCCTGTTTATTCCTTTCCATTGCAGCTGTGTCACTAGTGCTAACAGTGATGGTGACAAGTTCACCAGGAGCCAGAGGGCCATCAGCCTGAACATCTGTCTGGCCATGAAAATCCCTGGTAACTGACTTGTTCTCTTCTTGTCCTTTGTTTTAATCACTGTTACCAGTCTCCTGGACACAGGTCTTTCTGCCTTTCCTCCACTTGTGAAGAAAGGGTGGCTGTTGGAGTTGATGCTTACCTGGTGCTAGTAAGGCAGATGTCCTTATCTGGCAAGTGCCAGATATTTAGCAGCAGGCTCAGCTGGTCCTACTTGGTTAACACAGCCCAGGAATGCAGAGGTTGTATGATCTTAAACTTCAGAACCTAAGATATCCTGATTGCTGACACTTCCAGAGGTAAAGAACAGGTAAGTGAGTAAATGGTCTCCCTCAGAAGGGACCTTTGAGAAATAAGAAATATTACCTTTATTCCCAGATCATAAACATATAAACTGCTTCATTTAAGACTTGGTTGAGAAAGATCTGTTACTGTTTAATTCAACTAAAGGTACTCATCAGGTTATTCCTAACCCTTTGAGAAGAGTGAACTCTGCTGTTCAGTGAAGTAATAGTTTTGCATTAAGCTGTTTAACTTTGTACACTGACAGAGTAACTTGTTCCTTGTTGGTTTGGGTTCTGATGGACATTGTTTTTGTTTTTCTCCTTTGGATCTAGACCTTGCAGCTGTAAAAACAGTGAAATTGTTTGAGATGTTAAATGCTTATGTTAAAAAGCAAAGTATAAAAAGCTGATGAGGGAATTGGATCAGGTGAGCTTCAGAGCAGAATTTCTGAAACTGAAGATTCAGAGCCAGTATGTTCAGACAACTTGCAAAGTAAGTCGGCAAAATAACTCAAAGAGCATTACCGTTCACTTTTCCAGTAAGCACAACTAGGTGATTGGTATGTGCTTGTTCATGTGACCACAGATCCTTTGTATACCATGCTGGGGCATGGGTGTTTAACTCTTGGCAAGCACTTCCATTCCCTTGAGAGAGAGCGTGTTTAAGAATAACATCAAGCTGAACAATGGAGTTGTTTTGCATTTGCCTAAAGGGTAATGACTAGCAGAAGGTAAGATGTATATTTATTAGGAGAGCTTCTCCTGGCCTTTTGTGTATGTTCTAAAAGCGCTGTTAATTCCTATAGTTTTGTCCAGAGAGATTTGTGACATGAGGAATTGCATGGAGGAAAGGTGAACCAGAAACACTGTGCTCTGGCTTCAAGTTAAAGAAGTCATGATACTTTACAGTGAGCAAGAACACTGGGTAGTGCATTTGCTTGAACTACACATGTAGGTTTAGGATATGAACACTTCTCTGCTGCAGCAAGCTTCAGAAGAATCCTCTTGCAGAAAACAGTTCTCTTGTTCCACAGGGCAAGCGGGAGGTTAAATCTGCTTCTCTGAAGATAGGGATTTTCTATTTTCCATTCTAAAGAATCAAGATTCAGGCTACATGTGCTAGGAGTGATTTTCCTACCTTCTTTCTTTAGTCAACCTGGCTGCTGCATCAAAACAGACAGTGAATGCTGAGGAGCTGAACAGGAAGCCTAACGTGCAGTTCACTTTCTGCTTTTCTAATGTCCCCTGTCCCTTGACAATAGAAGGCCCATTTCCCAAGACCTTCACAGCTGTGGTGGTGCATCTGGAACCCTGGGAAATCAGAAATGTAGCACTGATTGTGAAAGTCAGCACAGGAAACAGATGGTATTTCACGGAGCTACAGCAGCTAAGCAAGACCTGCGGTGGCCTGAATGGGATGAGCCCATGTGCTTAAATCCACATGAGCTGGATTATGGGGGTGCTGACAAAGTAATAATTTTGACTGAAGGAGAGGGACAGGAGCAGAAGCTTCTGTGGAGTAAGGTAGCCTGTGGCCACGCAGGAAGCATGCTGACTGTTCCTGGAGGGGATTGCTGGCAGTCATTGGTAATGGGAGAATGCCCAGGCTGGCACCTGCTGGCAACACAGGATCAGTAACAGCATAGTCCTGTATTCCTGCTGGGGGTGGGTGGGTGACTGAAGCATGTAATCAAAGCTAGGACTTTTACCAACAGTGTAATAAATGAAGAGGAGGATGTCCCAGCAGTCAGTTTCTGGTACAGAGAAAATCCCAGGCTGACTTGTCAGGAACTGGTGGATGATATGAAAGGGTCAGGGCACATGCAAAACTTCACAGGTATTTTGAGATGCACTTAAAGATGCACGAAAGTCAATTTGATGCTGGTAGCTCAGAAATAAGTAAGAATCCAGCCTCTAACACTAGGGCAGCTGAAACAGTTGATGTGTAACTAAATGAAGGGGGGGGAACATCAGAAACAATGACTACAAATATTGACACAGAACAGATGATCTAAAAAAAAAGTCAGGAAAACTGTAGTTGAAGAAGTTCAATATACCAAAGTATAAGGTGGCTTGACTCTGACTTTTCAAAAAGGTTCTGGTAATTTTTGGTGTTAGAGCTAAATCGATTTTTCTCATATATTCCTTTTCTTCCCACTGTGTACTTGTGCAGATGTGTTACAACATGCTGGTTTTATCTTCAAGAACACCATTATTCCCCTTTCCATTTCCTCCTCAAAGCTTAACCTGGGGAGGTGGGAAAAAAAGACAAAACGTCTGCATTTCTAACAGTTCCCTGTTTTATTGCAGTACATCAAAGTAGGTTAATATTAAGTGTGTTACCAACATAAAATAGTGGTGGTAAGTCATTTTTACATTATTGACTTTTCCACCTTAAATATTTCTGTGCAAAAGAATCTACATCATTGTTCTGTAGCAGAGAATCTCTTACAATGTCCCCTACAACATTGAGGGCATTAAACAAAATAGTGAGAAGAGGCAAAAAGCAGAATCTTTCCCCCACACGCACACTTGTCAGCTTTTATACTCTAAAACAAAAAAGTGATTACATCTATGCCATGCAAAACTGTACAATAATATTACAATGAAAAACCTAAAAAACATTTTAAAAATAAATGATATGAAACTGTCATACATAAAAAGGCAGGTATAATTGCTCTGAAATACCAACACTGGTTTGTCTGTGGATTTCTTCCCTGTGGATGAGACTCTTTTAAATGCAGAATGAAAATAGGTTGTACTGAGCTGCGGCTGGAATGAAAGACAAAGTAGGGTTGGAATTTAGACTGGAAAGCCTGCAGCAGAGCGGTTTCTGGGGGTGTTTATCAAATACAGTGTGAACACAAAGCCACATGGAAGGGCGCAGTTTGTGTTAGTGCAGAAAGTTGTCCCATTTCCTCCATGGAACTGACTCCTATTAACAAAAACCCCACAGTATAGCTACTATGTGCCACTTTGATTCTCAGACTAAGGCTCAGGAGGTGTGGGTACTTGCACTGAAGTAAATTTTACCCTCAATGTATTAATTTGAAATTAAACTGTGCATAAAATGGAAAAAAACCCTTCTTCCACCCAAGAGCATGTTTGTCCTGTCATTCAGGGTCTGGCCATGCAAGAGAATGTGGTGCCAGAATCTGTTTCCGCATCAATACTCCAACTGTTTTGTTTTGAAAGGCTGACACACTCTGTGAACCAGTTAGGTGCGGTTAAACTACATTTCTATAAATACACTATGCTTTTTGGACTTTTTTGGCATGGACAAGACCCTTAATTTCCCTCTGCCGTATACCTGAGAATAACACACCTGGCTTGTAGTGTTATCAGAATCAAATCAAAGAGAGAACATTCCTGACTCAGTTTTGAAACTCGTTAAAGTGGGCAAAATGCACATTCATAACAAGCCACAGCAACTAACTGAGAGAAAAAGAAGCAACTACTTCACCACAGCCTCAGGAATGTTTTTTTGAGCCACCAGCTGTCTTCTACAGGTCAAAGGCAAGAGAGAAGAGAGTACTATAACCCTGCTTTTGGGTTTATGAAATGTGGAAGGAAGCCACATATCTGTGTGCGCACACGTGCAGGGGAAAACTATTTACCAAACCTTTTTCATTCTATAACCTGGAATCCTTAGTAGCTGCCTGAATCTGTTCAGATCCTTTGTTGCCATCAAAAGAGGAAAAAAAAAGCAAAAATCCAACAACCCATATGTTTAAGCAGTGTCAAAAAAATGCAAACACCTTCAGTCTCAGCCAAAAGGAAAAAACCAGCTAGATACATACTGTGTACAGAGAACATACATAAGCTACAGTCAAAAATTCAATGGGAGGTTTTAAGCTCCCTGAACAAAATGCAGCCCTCTAACTGTGAAGTTGAAGCAATGCTACAGTGCAAAGTAGCAAACATCAAACCTTAAGAGACAACTGTCTTTGAGATACCAGTCAAGAGTCTTACAGTTCAAATGACCAAGTTACTTTTCCTAGCCCAATGAGTATTTAAAAAGCTCAGCTACAGTATATGCATGTTTTCAGTGTTCATACCAACAAAAAAAGATGAGCGTGGTTTAAAATTGAGTGTATAATCAAATGGTCCCCAAATATATAAAACGATTCAAGTCTTAGGACGATTTTTCTCTTTTCAAATAAGTGATGTGGTCATTTGCTTTTCAACTGAGAGAACAGTTGCTGTTTCTCTTTTGAACAGATGCGTATAAAAATGCACAGTACCAAACTAATGATTAAATATAGTAATCCTAAAGGAGACTGCCAAGGCTTAGAAATTGTGGTGTACAAACGGTGTAGGCCTGTGGAGCTCTCATCCTCTGGAGCTCAGTTTTGTAACACAGCTGACCTACGCTCTGCCTGAAAATGTCAGATTTTTTGTATCAATAGATTGCAGGCACCGTAACGGAGTAAACAGAGGGGTTTACTTGATTTAATTGTTTGTTGTGTTGTGGCTCTTTGGGTTCCATTTTCAGATAGAGCATTAGCTCAACTGCAAAAAAAAAATCCACAAAAAAGATCCTGTGACCCTCTCTCAGGGGACTGTCACACAGGCTGCTCTGTCTTAAGTGACTGCTGTTTAAATGCCTTCTCTCAACATCAAAGTAAGATTAATGTTTAAATACAACGTACAGTAAATACAAAACTAGTCTGCAAAGGCTTTGAAAAGTGTGTGGACATGCTTCGCCAAAAGGAGGGAATTGTGGGGAAAAAGCAGTGGCTATACTTGAAGCAATATGCAGCCTTTAAAAAGAAGCTGATGTGGAATTTTAATAATGCCAATAATGTCCTGCTTATCTGTCCCTCAGAAAGACTGAAAACTATTCTGGGAGGAATTAATTTCAAGTGCTTAGCCGTTTGCTAAGGCTTTTAATATTAAATGCCAGGCTTGCAAAAGTAGTAGCTTTGAAGTGAAAACGAACACCACAACCTGCTTGCTACTCTGAAAAACCCAAACAGGAGAGACAGGCTTTTGATATGATGGTTTCTAAAAAAATTCTTGAATTCCTGTCCCAAAGTAACATTGAATGAGCTTAAACTTGGGCAAGCCTCTTGATTCAGAGTGAAAGAGAAATCTTACCTAGGAGACCCAGCATGATTAAATGGATTAAATGATCTGTGTCTCATTCCCTATTTCACATATAGATCATACCTGGAAATTACTGTACATGGTTTGAACTTACCTATAACTTCCATTAGGGAAGACAGAAACTGGAAAACTCCAAACATCTCTGTGTGGGTGAAACACTATATACTGCTGACTGCAAGAATATGGAATGGTTTAATAAGAGCCATAACAAGTTTCCGAAACCCACAAAAACCAGTATTCTAAATACAAAAAGCCCTTATGTGTTTGAGTATGATCATAGTATAAAGCCAGCAACAATGCTACTGAGAAGAGAGGCTCATTTGAACACGCTCCCAAATGAAAAACACATCTGCCCTGCTAACTAAAGAGAAGAGACATCTTCCTCTTACCATACATCAGTCTCTCACTTTATTCTGTTGACTGCATGACCAGCTTCAGCTTTTTATTTGTTTTTGCAACTTCAGTGGGCTCTGTCTTCCACCGCAATACTTTCTGCCCTCCAACCTGACCTGCTGTTGGAACCAAACAGCAGGTGAGCACATAGAAACAACTGCAAATTGCACAAACCCACAGCACGGGTGGGGAGGGAGAGGAAAACCAACCTTGCCAGCATGGCAGTTGTGGGTGACTAGGCATCTTTGACTACCACAGTGTGAACAGTGTGAGGTCAGTCTTCAAGGTTCTTCGTTGCTACAGTGACAGCATAGCCAGCCACGGCTAGCTTTGGGCTAAGGGCACTCATTTGGCTGATGTGTATTAGCAACTAGTATTTGGTAACAACAGTAACAGTTTTCTGGTTAGGGATGGTCAAGGAGATGTGGAAGACTGCTCCCTTCCGAGTTAAGCCTGCTCAAAGGCTGACCCAGGGAAACAGTTTTCCTGCTGAATCCTGCTGCATTGAACTCCCTTGCTGCCTTAAGGACCTCTACTGTAGCATGCCGCAAGGCTCCTCAGCTGCACAGCTAGCACACAAGAAACCAGGGCAGCCACCTGGCTGACTGGTGCCCTTGGTTGTTGGGGCAGGAGGTTGCTTTCCAATCGTTGTCATTTTTGCAAAGGATGGGGATTAACATGAAAGTAGGAATTATAGCTTCAGTTATGCTACCGCCAGAAGTAAAGAAATGTGAAAGCACTGCAGGGACCTCTCCCGCCAGTGCAGCGAGTGCTACGCAAAAGGAATATCTGTCCTGCGAAAGGTTTTAGGCCAGGCCTCCAAGTCTGTATATTACCGAGCATGAAAACAGGGACAACACAAATCTTAAATTAAAGGCTCTCTTAAATAAGCATCCATCTTCTGCTGCATACACAATGCTTTTTTTCTTTGAATATATACATACGTATTTTACTCTAACATCTGCGTATTTATTTAAACTCTGTACTGTAGTAAAATATGCATCATTTTAATCAATAAGGATTTGCTGGCGACAATCAGATTGACATTCAAACGTGGTGGCTGAAAGCTTTTATGTGCCTCTGACATACTGATCATTCCCCATGCAGGGGAAGGGGTCTGTGCTACTTTTGTACAGTACAATGAGCTATTGTATGAAAACAAAATCCCTCTGAATTTTCTCTTGTTGATACTGGTCTGGTCTACTTAAGCTACTTTTTGGGAAGTGGAAGGGGGGTGGGATAAATATGTCTTTAAAAATGAAGCAGCTGTAACCACAAAAATGAAACCAATACTAATACAAATCTACAGCATCTGATATTTACCAACACCCTAGCTTTGCTCATTTGCTGCTGTCAAATCTGGGGAAGGGAGGGTGAGGCAGTGCCAAACGGTGCTGAAGACGACCAGCTTTTACCTTCCTCTGTACCCCACTCCCAGATCACTTTCAGGCAGGGAACGGGGAGAGTTAGGATGATGAAGGTGAGAACTGGAACGAGTGAAGGGGACAGCCATGGGGACAGCAAGCTGCTGTGATGTCAAATCTGAATGCTGAAGCAGTTCATGAGTCCCAACTCACGTGGTCAGAGCTCTCCAGGGAGAGGCTCTTGGTCTTGTGAGGAGAAACTGGGCTAGGAGGGCTGCTGAGGTTGGAGCTGTTCGATGCAGTAGAGTGTCTCGGAGAGTCAGAGTCCTGCAGCCCAAAGACACAGAAGAACACTAGTAAGTAACAGGATAGCAAGTTTGAGAGTGACTGAGGGTGTCTGAGCAACAAGTGACTGGATTCAAAGGCCTCCATGTATTTTGCTTGTGTCCAAAACTACTGAGGAATTTTTTTTTTTTGCTCAGGATTTCCTGGTCCAGGGAGACTTAGGAGCAAGCAGTGAGATCACTCTGCTTTCAGCAGGCGTAACTGACGCTGACATAAGGACACAGCACCTGTGGGATTCTTGCAGTCTGCATGTTGCTGAGGGCCTCTTGGTCAGCAGAGTGTGCAACTTCAGGTTGCTTGCGAAGCTACAATGGCTCCTGCCTTTTCACAGATTATGATCTGAGATGCTCTTGCACTAAACTGAGAAATCTTTGTGGTATGGGCTTCATCAGAGCTACCTCTTCTATGTCACTCCCAGGATATTAATTCAAAGCATCCCATCGAGTTACTCCAGTTGGATCTTCCAGAGTACCGTAGAATGCAACTATGTCTGAGCTTGAGTTTGGGCTGAAGTTCCAGCTTCAACTGGAAGGATATATTCAGTACCATGAAAAGCCTGTGTGATCTCCTAATTTTCTCACTCCTTGGTAAGAAAATGGGGAAGTTTTGCCAGCCAACTTCAGAGTGAACCCTCCCATGTAAAACATTCTTGGTTGGAGGGACTGAGTTTAGCACTGGGCAGGACTGCAGGCCTATCATAATGATAGTCTTGTTCTGCACAGAATATAAATTATTAAATCCGGTTCCTGCTCTAAATGAAATTATTATATGATAATTCTTAAATTATCTTGTTAACTTCAGGCACTCTGAGTACAAAATGTCTCCTGTGAAGTGGTTGCTAAGATAGCTCAAGAGTCTTTGCAAATAAAGGGCAGAAGGAGTATCACCACTTCAAGCTGTTACTCTACTGGGCCAGTATTTTTGGGAGCCTCACTATGCACATATTTCCAGGTAAGGAGCGCAGAGCGCGTTTTCTGCATGTTAAATACCAGGACCAGAGTTAACACAGTTTGACCAGGCTTTGTCAGGACAGCTTGAAATATGGGAAATCCAAGTCTTCATTGTCAATGACTCCCAAACTTGTAGCCAAACCCGTGACAGAATTTAACTTCCTCATCTTTATCAACACGCTTAAATTTTCTCCTCTTTCTCCTGTCACTCACCTCTCGCTCATAGTCCCTTGTTGGTGCATCGCTGCCTTGGTCCAGGCCACCAGAGGATAAGGACCCATCTGAGGGCGATGCCATAGGCTGACGCTTTGCTCCGTAGCTACCTCCTGAGAATTCCCTCCGCAAAGCACTGCCGTTTTGTGCAGACGATCCTAAAATGGGTGGAGGAATTAAATTGTATTACAGACACCTACTCAAGGTACTAGAAATTTGTTAGCTGTTTCTCTGGTTAGTTCTGCTTTCCTCCAGCATGTCCCAAGATGCTCAGCTCATGGCTTGCAGGCTGTGTGGGCTTTTATCTTTGCTGCCAGCTGCAGTTTTTCCTAGGGATTCTCTGGTCCCTCCCTTGGCACGTCAGCATTAGCACACTTTACCAGCACAGACACAGTCACTATGTTCCTGACAAAGACAGCAGTTGTAGAAACTGCTGTGGTGGCAGCTTAGTTCCAGTGGCCTCTTTCCCACGGAGTAGGTGTTGGGTTCCCAGGGTTGTACCGGCAGGTACAGACTCCAGCAGACACGCATGCTTTCTGCAAGCAGTTGGCAATGTGCAACAAACACGGCGTGTGCCACAGGAAGGGAAAAAACCTAGAAAAGTTGGGACACCAGTCTTGCCTCTATTTTCACATGGTCCATTATTTAGTCACTTGCCTGGTCTTGGCACAGGTCACTGTGCTGACTCTGGCACACAAAGGCAGCATGGCAGCACTAGGAGAGGCGTTTCCAGTGCAATGCAACTCTTCCATACCAGCAGCCAGTTTTCTATTGCTTTCTCTTTGCACTAGCAGCAAGAGAGGCATCGAGAGCCCTACACGGTTCAGCAACAAAGTTAATAACCGTGGAGCTTGTGAACAACTTGCCACTGATTTAAAACACTTAAGCAGCAGCAAAGTAGTCCCAAGGGTAAGAATGTAATTTTAATTCTAACGTCAGTTTTAAAAATTTGACAAATTACAAATGTGGGACTTTCAAAAGTGCTAGCTACTTATTCATGTGCTCTAAGCAAGATTAGAATACTGTGCTTGCCCTCAATGGGAATACAGTCAGCCATCACTTCTGAAAATCCCGTCTAGTGGCAGTATGGAGAGAAGCAAATGCAGGTAGCCGTTTCCCTAAAATACTTGTGCATAGACCCCCAAAGCAACACAGTTCTGTTTGCTTACGTGCTGCTAACCCGCTGCTTGCGCTCATCGATCGTCCTGGTTCTGTGCGGGATTTCGTGATCGATGGGATACTGACAGAGCCACTGAATACGGTCCGACTTTCCTGAGGCCGAAGATTCTGCAATTCAGACACACACAATCACATGTTTACTTATTGACTGCTGGCTCAACCTTGGATGTTATGAAGGAAGGCCCCAAAATACATTAAAACCCCAACCTTACCAGAGCTGAATTATCTGGGCAGCAAGTCAGCAAAATTTGCAAAATGATATTCTGCAGTTTAGTGCAGAGACTGGAAGCACACGCAACGCGATAGTGAAGTGCTGAATTACATGGACATATGCAGACAACTGAAAGAGTATGTCTAATAATTCAAGAATTTCCTTGAAAGGATGGTTTGCAAGCCTAATTAAGCTGCTATAGATATATTAAAGTTATATCGCATAATGCATTCTTTCTGAACACAAGCTTCCAGGGATCTTATTAAAATTTCTCTCTTTGATGCCATCATTTGTGCCATGCATGTGTAACTTTATACGATAACCATGTTAATCCCTAATGCCTGCAGAGTTATGAACACATAGTGGATCAATCTGTATTTCAATTACTTATGTAATTCCAAAGGTATTAACAGCATTACTCCAGACCTATACCAGTTGAGCCAAAGTGAGAATCAGCCTCCTGTTTTCAGCCTGCTCAAAGAGGATGACCAGAGCACATGCCACTGTTTTTCTATGTATTTTGATTATCACGCCTGTTTTGCATCCTCAGAGTTCCAATGTGATTTTCTAAATTGGTAAGTTACTGGACTGAAGTGGTCCTTTACTGAGGGAAGAGATAAAACACAATTTCTCCACTTGGATATGGTAGTTCCTTAAACATAAGTTGTCTTTAAAAGAAGGGAAAAGAGTACTTTAAGTGAGTTCTGGGAGATTTTATTTCTGCTTCTGTTAACTTACAGCTGACCTTAGGGGAAAAGGTTTCTCAGCTTATTTAGCCCATCTCTCTGTGTATGAGCTGGCTTCTTAGCCCAGAGGGACTTTCTAACGCCCAGGCTAAAGACGAGACTTCATCCTGCTCCTAACAAGATTTGCACTATTAAGTCATTAGCATTAACTAGAATTAGGTTTAGGGAAACTTTACAGATGCAGAATGTGAAAAGAACTGCAGGTAACTGAGCATTACTTTGTTTCCACTCTACAAAACACCCCCTGCAATAACTGTTAATTTCTTCCTATTTATATTTAATATTTCCCTGTCCTCACTCTGAGATAAAGTAGCCACACATAAAACAACAGTTGCAATTGCAATGCCTTTTTAAGCTAGGACGTTATGGAAATTTCTGACCAGAACAAAGATTCCACCCCCCACAAGGGTATTCTCAGAGACCCTCAGATACTACCCATTTCTCCATCTGTATTTTAAAATGGATAATTAAATAGAGGCTTTGTAATGAACAGATTTTATACAGTTCAGATTTTATCAGATAATCGTTACCAACCTGCTGTCAATCCAGTCTTACAATGAACCTTAGAGTCATTGCTGTAACAGACCCCTTGGCTCTTACAGTCAACCCTTTGCTTCTCATTCTCCCAGTGGGCTGATTTTTAACATGTAACAAACAAGAAAGAATTAAAATCTCTCCTGTTCCCAGATCTCTCTCAAACACCAGCAAAAGAGAATCGGAGACCTTATGAATGAAACAGCCCTGTTTAATTCTCCTCTCATCCACTGCTGCACTATTCTCAATGAGGATTTATACCTGAAGGCTTAAAAAAGTCTCTTAAATCATTTGTGGGATCATACTGCTGGCTCTTGCTTACCTTCCCTCCCCCCTTTTTTTTTTTTTAAAATGTAACCAACCAACCTACTTTGTAGTACAAAATACTGCATTTCTACTCCTGTGTCCTTCACCACGCAATAAACAATCCAAGTTACAGATAAGAGTATGAGCATCCTGGCTGTACATAAACAGTGGAGGCTCCCCTGACAATACGCAAAGGAACTAATGGGCTAAAGAATAAGTTACTGCTGTGTTTTGAGAAACAAGGAAAGCCAAGTGCACCACCATGCAAACGTGTGCACTGAGGTTAGTACACTGGAGTTGCAAGAAAGGTCTTTTGTACTTGTATAAACCTACAGTGGTTCATTTTGCAAAGAGAACAATTATGTTTGATGATAAGGCGATTAACCTCCTTAACAGTGACTGAGCAAACAACATACAGGCATCAGGGGAAGGAGGGAATGGGTGGATGCATGAAAAAGGCTCATTTATTTTAATAGTGTATTCTAATGATGATTATTTTTCATGACCTCAGTTTGCAAAGTCCATGTAATTCCTCGTAGAAAGTTTCTCCACAAAGCAAATCTTTCATTGTTCTTTGTTCTAAAAATAAAATAAGCACATGCCAGAGACCCTGGCATTTTGGACCAAAACCCCTGGAAGTGATATGCACATGATGCAGAAAGGGGATTCAAAGGAAAATAAACGGCGGTTATTAGCGGTAGTTACAAAGCAGCAAAATGCAGCAAGTTAAAAAAAAAGGGGGGAAAAAAAAAAAAAAAAGAAAGAAACCTGAGCTTGCTTTACTTAAAGAGACAAAAACCCCTCATTTAGAGCAACAATTCAAATCCTAGCAGGAAAATTCATTCCCACTGCTGAACCAAATGGAGAAAGGTGAGAGAAGAGAAACAAAATCAGCAGCAGAGAAGCTGCTTGCTGAGCAAAGTTGATAACTGTGGAATAGGGTGAAAGACCCAAATTAGTTCAGTGCATCCCACTCCCCACCAGAGAATGAAGCTGCTGTGGAGCTGTAGGTTACGTACGTGCAATCGCTGCTACGCTCACGGCTCTGCAGTGCTACCGAGCCTCAGCTCCCACACCCACACTAACTGCTCCCACGCTGCCTTCTCAGGCAGCGGGGTGAGAACATACATATAAGGTCTAACTAAACAGTTACAACACCCATAGGAAATTGTTTGCCTATGTTTCTCTGTCCATCAAGCTGCTTGTTGTTGTTTTGGGTTTTTTGTTTTTAAGTAGTGTTCTGTTCATTACGTTATAAACCTGAGCTTTTAATTCTTCCATGAAATAATACGACAGAATCTAAAAGCCTACTTTAATGTGTCATTTTTCAACTCCTCTATGGATCCCATGCTCTTTTGGTTCCAATATCCCATCTGTACCTGGGACCATGGTCCCCTCGGAGGGAGTGCTACCCTTCTTCCACTAAAATCTCCAGAGACAAAGGGGAGATGGGCAGACATGAAACCAAAACGCACAGCCTTGCTTTCCATACAGCTTACAGCATCTCTACCCTCAAGCCACTAAGGAGACAAATGCTTTTCTTCATACAAGATTAAGCCTCTAGTGCTCTAAGGAGCTAACAGGTACAAGATCTTGACACTCCAGGTTGCCCAATTCACTTTTTTTCTCCAGTTTATGCTAGCGGGCTGCAACATTAGGATGAAGGATGCTCCTAAAGCAAAAATTAAGAGTTATTGTCTGAAACACCAGGGGTCATTCCTTACTGATCCCACGGAGACTACTCACATGAGAAAGGGAAGGTAGAGGGTGGGTCACAGTCCGGTGATACATCACTGCATATTAAACATAGAAAATTTTATAGTACAGTTGGATTAAAAAAAACCTGTTAAAACTAGAACTGAAATACAGCTTCAGTGACCTATAATGACCCTCTAAGAGAGAAACAAATTTCAGTTTGGCTTAATATTTTTCTTTTGCATTTCAATAGAGCATTCCTCTTGTGTATTTGCATCTCTCCTCCTACCAGAAAAGCCAGGATGGATGCAGACCTGTCATCACAGGGCACATTTTCCAAAATGCTGCAACTTCATTTTTGAATATTAATGGTTGTGACAATTGGGACTTCACAACAGTGACACATGACCATGCACATGACCAGTCAAAGCTTAGCTGTGCAAACTGGTTTTGGAGCCATAGGGAAGAGATTAGTTTTCCTCCCACGTTTTTAAATTCTCTCCAGTGTTGTATGCAGGTATGTATCCAAAAACCTTCCTGGTGACAGGGATCTAGAACAGCAACCAAAAGGCACTCAAAGCAGTCTGGCGGCGAAGGTTTGCCATGCGTGTCTGAAGGGTGTCCAAAGGCCGCAGAAACCAACAGCAGTGTTTGCATTACAGCAATTGGCATGGCTCAGACCCATACAAACCCTGAGCAACCAACCACCATCACAAACATCTACCTCACAGATTATTCCTGATTTACCTGCGAATCTGTCCCAAGCAGAACTGCAGGCCACAGCACAGTACACAAGTACAATGCACAGGATGTACTTGTGTGCCTGTTTCAGTATGGCTTATATTTCTATAGGACCTAGCAACCCCCACGTAGTCAGACCAGGATGCACAATACAAGAAAAAAGAAGAGGCCACTTCCACCCCCCCAGTTTACATTCCAACTGGAAGGATATCTACAGAACAGTATCTTACCTCAGCCTCTGCTTAAAACTACCGGGATTAAGAGGATCTACATCAGCACGTTGCCATTATCTTTAATTTTTGATCTTGCTCATACATGTTCTAACTTCACTTATTTACTTTAACCTAGAAACTGTCTTAGGCACAACCTGTGTCTGTCTCTCTCAATCCATGTACAGTACTGTGTAAAACTTCTTGCATTCCACATGACTTCATCATAAACAAAGAGTTTGAAAATTTGGTCCAACACAGACAGATCCAGAACCTTTTCCTAATGCAACCTGATACACAGCATCCTGCCACACTGACTGCTGGAGGATGAACACTGTGGAACAGAGAACTTATCATTCAAAATTCCCACAACCTTCCTGGTGATTAAAAATGCTATTCTCATAGCAAAACGTTCAGCCCAGTTGTTATACACGTTTGTTTTTTTTTTTAAAGCCATGAAGTATGTGTTTCTTGGCATGTCAGAGCTGTGGAAAGACCACAGCTGCCAGCAGAAAATAAATCAGCTGGGACAGATGAAAGTTAAGGGGTGAAGGAAACTGCTTACAAGGGTTTTTCTCCCATGTTAATAGCCAGGCAAAAGGAAAACCACACAGTGTTAGTAGAGTGAACACCTGACTCAGCCGTTCATACCCTCAGAGTCATAAAGTCTGGAGTACCGAGGACAGAGCGTGGAGGCGGGGAAAATGCAGGGTTTATGGAATCATAAGAGAGGAATTTTTCAGCTGAATTAACAGTCATGTGGTAGATGTGCTCAAAGTTGCTCGGAGAGGAGATCAGACGGGAGTGATGATGAGGGAATTGATAAGGGGAACGCTGCTATCAAAGACAACAGAGAGAGAAAGCAATGAAGGATGGTTGTACAGGTTACATTGGCAACAGCAGTCCGCAAGAGCAGTCAAATGCTGAAGGACAGCCAGACAGCAACCCTGCTTGCCCATCAACACACAGGTTCTTACATTGTCACCCCCAGTCCTCTGAGCACCTTCCTTACACGGTAGCATGTGGGCCTGCTGCCCTTGCTGTTGCTAAAACATTAAAAACAAATAAAACTTTTAACTCATTGGGAATCGATTCTAATATTTATTATTATTTGATATTTCAAAAGAGCACCACAGTTGTAAAAGGTGCTTTACAGACAGTTGAGAAGCATCAGTTCCCTGCCTTGAGGAGCTTACAATCTAAAATAGACATAACACAAACAAAGGAAGGTGAACACAGGTGAGATGGTGTGGGGAGAAGAAAAGATGAGAATACACAACAGTTAAAGGTCTTAAGAGATGTCCTTCTGTTATTCATGCATTTTAGCGATTCCATTAAAATTAAGTATCACCCGTACAACAAACACAGAGTATTTCCAACAGGAGGGAACAGTGTTTCGACAGGATAGGGACACAGGTCTGGTGGGAAGGTGAACTGGTTAGTGTCAGACATCTGGGACAATTTACTCTGCTGCAGACAGATGACACGAGGCCTATGTCCTTCTGCACACTAACTTAATCCTCACAGCGCTTTAGTGATGAAGAGACTTTGCACTGCTGTCTCTGCACTGCAGAAGACTAGGCCCTTAGCAGATAAGGTGCAAAAGTATTGGGAAATTCAAATGTTTTAAATAGGTCAGCTGAGCAATGTGCTCCCAAAGCGTGACGTAAAGAAAGAGAGGGGACAAATAATCCTGCAAATTAAACAGAAACAATTTCTAATTCACCTCTACAGAATGTGCTAACACAAGTGCTCTTGTAATTTAAAGTCATCTAAATCCAGATTTAATGGAAGAGGATTTCAAGGCTCGGTCTCCCTCCCTGTGCCATCTGTACATGTTCAGCCTGCAAGGGGATGGTTTGCCCAACGGCCACCAGCAAATCAGAAAGCCTTTTCTAATTTCTAACTCCTAATCTTCTCTTCCCCTTGTCCAACTGATTTCATCACCTTAAAACAAACAGATCTGAGTAACATTAGAAATGTTAGGACTTAAAAAAATAAAATATGGTAAAAATACAGCTTACCCCTCTGCTAAACCTAAGGCACTGCTTTTTGTATGTGGAACGTATTAAAGTCTGGAAGAACATTAAGTCACATCCCAAATACATATTATCAAACATTATTGTTACTGTTCTTTTCATTTCAGCTGGTAAAATCCAACTTTTTTTTTTTTTTTTAACATACGCTTATTATGAGGCTTTGCATGTTAACCAAAACATCAATTACCACATTATGGCATATAAGACATAATATACATGAAATTGTTATTAGTAAGTTTAGCAGCATCTAAATATCAGTACAAGAAGCCACCATTCCAAGAATGGTCCAGGAAAGCAGACTTTGCTGAGTTACCTGCTCACAACAGAGAACTGGCAGCAAAGCTACGTTCCTAAAAGCCAATAAGGGAGAAAAGGGAGAGTCTTAAATCACAAGCATAAAAGCAGAGGGTAGGCCAACTGCAGACCATGAAAATATTTAGCCAGCATTCATGAATGTGAGAAAGCCACAATATGGCAACATTTTTAAAACAATCCTCCATGGAACTTTCTCCATGGACTCCACCATTAGCTGCATGCATGGGGTTCCCACTTTCTTTAAAGAATACCAGATATGGGTAAGTATTCATTTACTCTGAAAGTTTCTCATTTCAAACAAGCAAAGCTTCACACATCATCTAGAATGGAGGTATAATGGCTCATGTATAATGAGGTCAAACTGAAGCATAATGTTCAAATATAATGGCAGTCAAGACTAGCTTTTGTATGTGAAATACTTAAGCATGCAGAGTATGAAAGCAAAATCAATCCTGTACATCTGATGTACACAGAGAGGTGGTCTGTGCTGCAGTAAGTGCAGTTCCAGATTTCAGATCTTCACTACAAAGGAGCATCCACGATAAAGTGGCTTCAAGGGACAAGAGGGCAGAAGGGAGGCCAGACTGTACGGCCAGTTAATTGGTGACAGGCTGCTAGGGAAGAAAAACATGTAAATAAATAAGTTTGGGGATATACTAACAGGAATGATTCTAAATTGTACAAAACAAGACAATGACCTAGATCTAATATCCACATCAATAAAATACAGTATGTACTGATTACGGCTCTGTTAATAGCAAACAAGAACTTCTGGTTTCTGTTATGTTGTAGCCCACAAACTCGTTTGTCAAAGCCAGACCCCTGAGTAGCTGCTTGCCATGAAGAAAAGAAGGATGCAAACTTACAATTGCCTGATAACTTGTAATATTTTCTCTCTTAAATCTGATCTTACCCTGAGCCTTGGGCATGTTCGTTTCTGCCCAAACATAGGGCTATACTGAAGTCAAGGGTGTCTGTTCATGGAGAGAACAACGTGGGACTAGGTTAATACACTGCAATTTGCCATAAACATATCTCACTGTTCATGTCATGTGCCTATAGCATACCAAGACCTTGGAAACAACGGACAGAGAAAGCGTCTTTCCCCCTTGTGTGGCTGCATCAGCAAGGGCAATCACATGCAGGCAGATATGTTGCACATATGTAGGCATCTGTTTTGTACGCAACATATCAAATAGCCTGAAAGAGTTTAAAACATTCCATTTATCCAATTTTTATTTTGTACATTTACAATACAAATTAAACTCTCTAAAGCTGGTCTTTTAAAAGACATCATTAGGAACAGCAGTGGGCAGAGAGCAAGGAAGCTCCCATTGGCTCTGCATCCACCAGGCAGTTACGCCACGGGTTAAGGCAGCACAAGTGTATGTCCCCTCCTGCCCACCGACATACCGCAGCCCAGCCACGCAAGGGCCATCGCTACCAGTTCTAATTCTGCGCTTCGTTCAATTTTTGGCATTTCCCCTGAAAAAGGCGGCAGAGGCAGGTTAGTGGGACTGCAGAGATAGGTTCTGATTGGATTCATATTGCACATATAGTGAGTATGTATATATTCATAAATAAATATAAATACATACATATATATAAAAATTGTCATTTGCTTTATAAAGTTCATCCATGGATGCTAGATAAAAGCTAGGCTGAGCTGACTATTTAGTTTGTGACAATCTCATCCAACACAGAGATTAAAATATCTGTTCTTTACTAAAACCTATTTATTACTAAGGACCCTTCTGCCTACATAGCACCACATAGTGTTCAGTGAAAGCTCACGCTGGATGAACAAATTTGTATCAGTGGATCCAGCCAAATTTGAAATTGCTCAAATAAGTCGGAAGAAACTGCAAATAAAAAGGCCCACTCCATTCTTTCATACACTTTCTGCATTTCAGTATCTCATAAAAAAAAAGCAGCTCTATCACCTAAAATAGTTGAATGAAGAGAATTTGAGAAAACGATTAGCCTTGCACTACGCTGGATGAACAAATTTGTATCAGTGGATCCAGCCAAATTTGAAATTGCTCAAATAAGTCGGAAGAAACTGCAAATAAAAAGGCCCACTCCATTCTTTCATACACTTTCTGCATTTCAGTATCTCATAAAAAAAAAGCAGCTCTATCACCTAAAATAGTTGAATGAAGAGAATTTGAGAAAACGATTAGCCTTGCACTACTTGTTCCCCCTAGTGGTAGCCCTCTTTAAATGCAAAAATGTGTTTTATCCACTTTCATAAACAGAAACAGGCATTCGCAAAGTAAAATGCTGCAATCTTTCCCATAGCTCTTTAAAAATAAATGCTTTTTCTTCTGAAACATACTAATCTATTTAAAAATACAAAGAAGATGTTCCAGCTGCAAAATCATCACACATGCTAAGCAGCACACACACACACAAAAAAAAGCTATTCACCTTTTTGGAACAAGGTATGAATCTAGTGAAATAATTCTATGTCCTTGTAAAGAAACCGTCACACAGATGAACTGTACACAGGGTTGGATGAGTATTCTTTACCTTGTGTACTGATTCTCCAGGAAACGTCCTCTATTTCCATCCTCTCTTTTAATTCTAAATTTATCTTTCAAATAAAACATTAGACTCAATACGCAACATCATATGCACGCACAACTCCTTTTCTTCTATTTTTGTGCCTGAGAAACAAAGCAGGTAGTTTGGAACAGACTAAATGAAAACTTAGTCCAGCCAAATACCTTATAGGAAGCTGTTGGAAAAGAAAAAGCTGCCTGGACTGTAGTAGCTCTTGACAGAACATCTATTTCCTAATCTCAAGTTACACTTTCAAATTCACACACTTTCAAGTCCCATGACTGACGCAATTCTGTATCCGTTAAGTTAGGAATACAAATACAATATGGTATTGCAAGGAGCTGCTGGAAAAATACATGTCAAATTTGCTTTATCTGCAGTGACATCTCCCAGCTTTAAGACTGATAGCTACCTGCAAAAAGGAGTTTTTAATAGTAACTTTAAAAAGAAGCCACAGCAGTGGAACAAGTGCTGAGATCAATTCTATATTGTACACATTTTCTAATGTCGTCTCGCCACTTTTAAGTGTGGAAAGGGACTCATGAATTTCTTTCAAAACTTCATATTGATTAGAAAGAAGCAAAGTACCAGTCCTAACTTCAAATATGACCTTTGAGCCAATACAAAGCTTAGGTAATTAGAATGAATTCAAAGCTAAAAGCCATTCAGAGATGACATAGCTGAAGAAATATTAATCCATGTAAATGTATAAAATCTCCTTTCCATGTAAATCTATAAAATCCACTTCAATAGATAAAATCACTCCTCATTTTACACTTGCCAGATTTGGGGCTTGATTAAGAGTCCTTGCAGCTTTTGATTCCCATGAACTTTCAACTACTGATAGTGTAAAACAGGATGTCTTTTGCCCTACCTTTAGCAGTAGCAGATTATTTTCTCTGCTTGACAAGAGCCAGGAATATTTCAAAGAACCCACCAGAAATGGAAAAGTGAAAAAAGGTTCTGATCTACGTCCTGCCCTGAAGCAAATTAGCATTCTTTGTTTAACATTAGACATATGTATACTCACGTCCAGGTAAGGCAAACGCTACCTGCCAACTTCCCTTGGATTTGCCATGTGTTTTCTAGAAGCAGCTCCTTCATTATTTATTCATTTATAAACATACACACACAATGTTGTTTTTTGCTCAACTGCACTGAATATATTTGTTATTGAGAGGTTTCTCAGAGTGTCCCTAGCAGGAGATTTAAAGAAAATCCTTTCCTTTCCTTGCATATTCTCATCTAAGGAAAACACTGTGCCAGAAGTGCTGACGTACAATGTGCATACTTTACTGTAAAGTGTAACATAACAGTACCATTTGCTGCAAAAGTGAGGTAAAATGAGTATCTGGAGATGAGAGTTTATGCTCCTAAACTAGTGCAACTGCATGGCACACTTTACTTTCCAGTCTTATTGTTGTTTCCTTTGGGCTTTTCAGCATCTGAAAATCCCAATTTCAGCATCTACTTCCCGCTTTCTGCACAAACTCCAAGTAATAACGATGATCATTTTAGACAGCGCTTCTGTATTAACGCCTATGTCTTATGGTGGTACTCATATCATCTGTTTGATATCATATCATTTGATCTTTCTTACAGTACTAATTAGCATCTTCCGAATCACATCTGTGTCATCGTGGATGAGTTTAGAAAACAATACAGAACATACAAACAAGATGCTCAAGGTAGCTTGAAGCAAGCAGTATGATACTCTCCTATGAACAAAATATTACTTGGTCTTTAGCTCATCAAAAATTTCAGTAACTTCCAGGTGAGTATTTCCTGCATAAGGTTTTGTGGAAACAAACGTGGGTGTGTACTATTACATGTTTTCTTTTTCCATTTTTCAACTTAAAAGGTTAGTTTTTATGTAGGAAGTTCTGTTTCACTGAGACTAGTTAATTTGGAGGGAAATGAAAAATAGCGTCTGGCATGGAAAGAAATTTGGGCACTACACACTGTTGAACTGCTACAGTTCCACTGTCTGAGGAGAAGAGGCTGTAAAGAGAGAGCCTAAGTTGCAGCTAAAGATGGGAAGAGAAGAAAGGAATTGAACTTACAGTAATACAGTTCACGGAGAAAGGAATTTCTCTTTCCATTCCCACAAAGAACACAGGCCCAAATCCTCTTAATTTTGTCCCTTCGTATGGGTCATAAAAATCGCCATCAACACTGAGGGGCCAACCTGCCTTAAAACCCAGGAGGCATTAGCCACTCTTCCTCCTCCCCTCGATGCTTAAGTATCATCCTCTTTGTTTAAATTTTATCACATACAGCAGAGCATGTTCAGCTCCATTTCCCTAGTTACACTGCTCCCGATATGAAATAGACCAACATTCTGAATATACACTTAAAATTGTACTTGTCTTTCTCTCACTTGTTTGCAGCCTCTGTTGCTGTCAGTCACTCTCACATGTATGTCTGTACTTACCATTGGAAGGTCTTTGAGAATCTGTATACCATCTCCTGGACCCATATGTGCTATGTGGTTAAAATTAGTTGGGTTAGAAATTAATTTATTTCTCATTTCCGGATCGCGTAGCATCTCCCTGGAAGAGAAAATACTTTGTTTAGATATTTCATTCGAGGTGAGGATGGACATTCATAAAACAAGTACAGCTTTGATTATCAGCTACTTTTAAATGGAAATTAACTATTTAACCATGTTAACAGTGATAAACCCTTGCTATCAGCACTCGCATGGACAAGCTTCCAGCTCGAAGAGAGGGCAAGGGGCCAGAACAAAAGAATGCTGTTTGCAGGCTAACAGTCCATGCCCAGTAGTTACTAATATTCAAAGAATATACAAACACTATGAGCTGATAAAAAGCTCTGTAAGATGAGTAAAAACAGAACTCATTTGTGATGTATTACAAAGTGGAGATGAAAATGAAGTACAAATATGAAAATAGAATTAAAATAATACTGCAGTACCTTTCTCAGTCTGTGGTCAGAATTAAAAGCTCTTCAAAATGGCAAGGATGCATTTCAGAACTCAGAATAAATAAAATTTTAAAACACCAAACCGCGATCGGCTCAGAAAAGCAAGGACAAGAACTGGAATTTTATCTCCACTGTACACAGCTGTTACTTTTCTTAGAGCCAAAAAGGAAGGAAAGCTGGGAGCCAACCATCGGTGGAAGACGTTGGAAGTTAGAAAACTGAAATACTCAGTTCTTGGAGTGTAGCTTAGCACAGTAGCAGGTCATCGTTAGTGAGTGATAGTAAATGGTCAGTAACATCCTCTGTGAACACTCTGAGTAGTGCAGACCTATTTTTATTGCCATTTAGGAAAGTATTTGTGAACTGTTAAAGACTTCTATTAGAAACACATCCTGAAGTCCTATGTCCTCTGAAGAGGTGAGTTTTCTGAGATTTATAGAACGTTTATGTAGTTAAATCTATAAATCAAAAAAAGCAGATGCCTTGGAATACTGCTGAGAGTAGAATTGCCTTCAGAAAGAAAAGCAGAACCAGAGTCTGAAAGTAATTAATCCATATGCATAGTTAGCAATGTAATCTCCTTTTGCAAAGTGTTTATTACAGATCTTTATATATACAGTATATGTGCACACCTATGTACCTATATACAGTATGTGGAGACATGCATTCCAAATTACAGCTCTTTCACATAATTAATTTGAACTAATGAATACTTGTGTATCCAGTGCATATCCAAATCCAAACTGGTATTTACACAAATTAAACATTGAGGATTAAGGCAGTAGTGAAGAGACAGAAACATCTGAATGGGCGCTCCAAAAAGCAACAAATGAAGTACTACATTGGCATCACTCACTGTCCTTCAGGGCCTACAGGCATGTACAGAAGACAAGTACATGTTGAATACCGACCTCCTCTGCTGCATCCTCTCCTCCTCTGGTACTCTGAATGAATAGCGGCGCTTGTTATTGATGTTTCGAACCATTTGCTTCCGGCTGTTATCTGATGTCTCAGGAACTACCAGTTCATCGCCCTCTGAAATCAATATAAATATGATGATCCAGTGGGACACTTCATTAGGCATTCATGGAATTTGAATGCAAAGACCTTTTCTCCCTCTGCTCTTGCTAGTGTTGACACCACCCATTTCCCAAACATGAACAAATGCTCCTTGATTTATGGGTTTTCTTGGTCACTATCTACTCTGTTATATAGCAACAGACTTTTAACCCTTCTTCACACACAAGCTGCCACAACTATGTTCTCAAAATACCGCTGATTAATTCTTCCAAAACCCAAAACATTTAGGTGGGCAGGAAAGGATCTCAGTCCTCTATCTCTAACTTTCTTTGGCAGTTCTCACTGAAAATCACTACAACAGTCTTGTTCTGCCAGTCATCTGGAAACTCAGTGCAAGATTCTTTTTCATTCATTCCCTGCTCCAAAGAGACTACTCCTTTTGAACGCTGACGTATTTTGGTGCAACTGTGGGAAAAGGGAAGATTTTTTCCACATGCGTAGATCTGACCAAGGCATCTTTAATAAAGACATGAAATGTATAGCAGTGATAATCATACAATAGGAGCGTTACTTTGAATGAACGCTGCAACTGCTCTGTCTTGTTTTATATATATGGAGACTAAAGTTACACTTAATAAACTTGAACATACCCAACACCTACTGCTCACTGCCAAAACAGTTTTTGTATGGAACTGAAATCTCTTCTTTCCTTAAGATCAACTGGAGATTTCATGAACTGTGGGATCTACTAGGTAAGTAGCTTCAGGAAAAAAACTGGCAGACTTTTAAGGAGATACACCTGGAGGATACTTTACTGTTTGGCAACCTTTTCTGAAAGACAGTGAGAAGCGTACAGGAGCAAAGATCAGCCTCACACACTTCTGATCCTATGCTCTCCAGTTTTTTTTCCTCTTCTGCTCTACTTTTAATGTTCAACCTTTATTAGACTTGAAAATTCTTTATACATACTTCCACCATCTTGCTTCTCTCTACCACTGTCATTCATTTTGCACTAATTTGATAGCAATTTAAATAAACACTGAAACACTGCCAACAGCAGTATATGTTTCTAGAGTGTTTATTTCCACTATTTTCAGAATAGTTGTTAAAAAAAAAAAAAATAGCTCTTGATTGTTAAACCAAAGCACGTCCCCCCTCCACCTAAGAGGTGAAAAAAAAGGTTAAGGAAATTATTCAGGAGCATGCTTATGAAATGGGCTCTAAAGAAAAAAAAGGTCAAAAAGACTCATAACAAAAATAGAATTCTGAAGTTAAAACTTTGGCACACAATCATATGTAGCCCTAATAACAAGTTATGAATACATAATATTATATTACTTTCTGATCCTTAGGAAAGGTTAGGTTAAGTATAATATTAATTTTAATATAGTACTGCCAAGATCACTATTAAAGCCTTTAATTGTGCAGGCATTTTTAGATAGTGTTCTGTCAGGTGATCCCAGATTTGGAAGGAGTGTCTAGCCATTCTATTTTCTATTTCCAGTCTTCATTAAAGTCTTCATTGAATATTCAAAAGGGAAAAAAGTTCAGAGTAGCTGCCTAGCAGACATAATTGCAATCCATTGCAAGTGGAATCTATAAGCTTTCGCTTTCTCCCAAATTAACAAGCACCCCTAAGTTTGACAGATCACTTTCTACAATGCACAGATCCAGGCCAAAGAAAAATGCTCTTTCTAAACAAGAATTTGCATGGTGAAAGTTGGCTTCTCTTTACTTACCTGCCATTTTGTTTTTGAAATATATTAATCTGACTGTCTCCAGGCCTAAAAGGTTTAGTGATCCTTCTGTATTCAAGGGTCGTACCTGAAACAAGGAAAATCAGTCCTTGTAATATTAACAACTCACATTTATATAGCGCATTTTATTCTGAAAGTTCCAAGGTGCATTATAAACTCTATAAAAGGAGCACTGTTACGAAGCCAACCAGGGAGCAGAACAGCGTAACTGGCCAGAGCAAACCCTGCTCCACAGAAGAACTGCAGGCTGGAGGGAGCAGTGTCTCCTATCTCCAGTAACACATGCCTGCTCTCAAGAAGAACAACTGTGAGTCATTAAAGCCATGAAGCAGAGTTAAAAATAATTTTAGATTTTAAACTTCTGTTTGGAGAACAAGCACAAAGGGAGTTGCCTAAAATTCCACTTAAAGACATAGGCTTAACACCATTCCTCCCAGCATTTAAATAAATAGTTCTTAGAAGTCTACTTCATATAACAATTCAATTTTGTCTGTTAGATGCACAAAGCAATAAGCTGTGCTTTTATCTTGTGTTAGTATCACGTCACAATGACGCTTTGCAACTTGATAAGAGTATATACAGATTGCTAAAACCTATCGGTATTAGTGATTTCCAACCTCAAAATGAAAGAAGCATTCCACACTCTGAGTCTGCAAATTGTGTTAGAACCAAATTCTTCATAATAAATTGCCGTTTTTGAGTGTCCTAGATGTAGCAGTTCTTGTTCGTTGAGAGTAGCTTCATTCATTAAATGGGCAGTCTTGAGCCAAATACTAATCAAAGTACTAAATCACATTCTGCTGTGTAGGAAAAAAATGCTCCAACTGCTTAATAACTCAGAGTTTGGACATCAGAAAGAGCAGAGGAAATTTCCTCTAAAAGGCCAGATTCTTCTTCTTTCCTTAAGATGGTTAATAGCTGAGGACCTTGACCTTTGCACTATTTATCCTTACAGCATTGCCATAATATCCTGGTCTGCATCTGACATGGGAAATCAATATGCAGAGAGACTGAATGACTAACACAAGACCACAAGGACAATTTCTTGTAGTTCTATGTCATTGGCATGCCAGTTAAAGGTATTATCTTGACACTAATACAAAGTTGAAGTCAGTCTAAACTATGGGGAAAAAAAACTTTTCTTCTTTCTTTCCAAATACAGCTGAGCAAACACCTCCTAAATACCAAGGAAGTGTCAGTTTTCAAAAACCTCTTCCCTTTGATAAGTGATCCAAACCTGACATCATCCTGGTGTTTTAATATTTGTACTGGTTGAACCAAAATGTTCTAACCCTATCTGTCTACAATGTTCTCAAGCAGCAGAAGATAAGATTTCTGAAGGCCTGTTTAAATATCCACCTGTTTAACATCCACCATCTTCTGGCAATAACATAGATGCAATCAGTCCCAATGAAGTCACATGCAATTAATACCAAGAAACTGCTCTCTACAATAGTATCAGTAAGTCTAACATATTCATATGCTCCAGACTGACCATTCATCTAAAACACCAAAACCACATGCAAAACACATTTCATATTTTATACTTTGAACAAAAAACACTGGTTTCTTTGCAGTGGCTCTTCTTTTAGTTCAAATTATTTTTAAACAAGCAGTTTTAATGACGGCTTCTAATGTGCTTAAAAAACCCAGTATGACTGTAGCAAAGCAATATCGAGTCTAGGCATATTCTTTAACTGATATTGAAACAGCAAGTTACCTTTTTGAGAGGAATAGTCTGAATCCACTCCATGGAGTTCACGTCGAAGATATCAATTGCATTTTCACTGTACACAGAGAGGTATGGTGCATTGTAACCTGAGAGGTAAGGATTAGGTATAGTGTCATGTCAGGGCTATGACATGTCATGTCATAGACGGGGCTCAAAATACACAATTTCTTATGGTTGAACCATATTTATTACAAAAAACCCCCATGCCACAACCCAACAACAATCTTTGCAAAGTGTGTTTTAACTCAAAAATGACCAAGAAATTTATTCTGAAGGCAAACCACCACCAAAAAAACCTAAAACCTTCATGACTTTTCTTTGAACTTTGCAGAACCAAACTACTTTTTGAAGTACAAGGGATTACAGTTTACTCTGCCAAACACTGATGTGGTTCAAAGTTTTTTTTCTTCTAAAAGCCCTATTTTTAAGAGCTCGCATTTTGAAAATGATGTGGTAGGAAAATATATTGTTGTTATTTAATAACTGTCATTTGAATAAACTGAGCTCCTAGTCTTTGGATTATGTAGTGAATGAACATCAGTTGGAACTAAGCACCATGACACAGTCATAAAATCTTCATGTTTCCTTCTAGCTTTAATTCTCTTTTCTTATTTTCTGGATTGTAAAGAGAATTCTTGTGCTACTCATCTGGCACATTTCCCCAGGACAACATTTGTTCCACTGGGACCACTTCTAAAGGAGAATTCAGTATTTCCATGTCGGCAACAAGACTGCCATGGTCTGCCAAGACTAACAAGAGCATCCAATTTGTGTTTAAATGTAACAGTTTTTGCTATAAAATATACCTCCATTCTGAACTGAAATAACATCAAGTCACTTCATTTAAGGCAATCAAAAAACTTTCACAAGTATCAATGACCAGTATAGATGAACTACATGTGAAAATACCTGTTTTACAATCTATCACAAAATCTTTTATTTTCATTCATTTATTCTCCGAGTCCATTGTAATAATCACACTCTCGCTTGAAAAGAAGTGACATACAGCCTGTAAAAGTTGCTCCTTCCACATTCAGAAGGGGCTTCACTCAAACAAGGTGAAACATTCCCCTCCTCCGCAGTGTGACTGTACTGCTGTCACAGTGAAGTAAGAAGGCAGACTATTTTAAAAATCAACATAAGACTGGGCTCATTCACAGATACTCTGAGGACAAATTTGGCTAATCTTTATCCTCATTCAGAAAGACATTAAAAAGAAGATGGGCATTGCAGGGTTTTTTTTCCTCCAACCGTCACAAAGATAAAGCCCCAGCTTTGAAAAAACGTGCAATAAATATTTAACACAGTTCTTGCTGGAAACTGAAATCTTGAAAAATTACAGTATTTTTCCCTTGAGGTTATGAAATATTTTGAGTAGAAAAAATTTTTCCACCACCGCCTGCCATACATTGTATTTTGGGGAAGAGGGAGACAGAGGGGGAAAAACTTAAATTTTTAAAAAATATTTTTAAAAAAGCAAAGAGAGGAGATGAATGAGAAGAGTGTCAAAAAAAATGCTGAGGAAGGGAGAATGAAGGAGTAAGGAAAGAAAAGAAAAAAACCCGTTAAGTAGGAATAAACACCATTAGAGAAAATCAAGTCAAACTACCAGATCCTGATGAAAGAGGGAGACAGAGGGGGAAAAACTTAAATTTTTAAAAAATATTTTTAAAAAAGCAAAGAGAGGAGATGAATGAGAAGAGTGTCAAAAAAAATGCTGAGGAAGGGAGAATGAAGGAGTAAGGAAAGAAAAGAAAAAAACCCGTTAAGTAGGAATAAACACCATTAGAGAAAATCAAGTCAAACTACCAGATCCTGATGACTCTGAACATCAAGAAAGCTTGAATCACAATGCTGAGCCAAAGTACAATCAAATTTTATGACTTTAAATAACAACAGTCCAGTATCAGTGGTAGCAAATGCATAAAGAACCCATTAGCCTCTGTAGGACCTGAGGCTTTCAGCTGTTTTAGAGATCAGGCCACGTGTTTAGAAATTGGACATCAGAGTTAGAAATCCTGACCCTTGATTCCTCTTTGTGCTACAGCAGCACGAGTCAGTGACAGTTGTCAAAACTAGCATAAACGAGATCAGGATTAAACCCCCTGACTAGATTAAAAATGCTGACAGAAGCTGAGGGCATTCATTTACCTGTCAGGTAATTATCCTTGAACTTCACTTCCTGTGGATTCTAATACAAGCAGTCATCACTTCAATGTATAATAGCAAGTACACTGACACACATGGCAACTTACAGCAAGAAGAT
Source organism: Aptenodytes forsteri (assembly GCF_000699145.1). Taxonomy (NCBI): domain Eukaryota; kingdom Metazoa; phylum Chordata; class Aves; order Sphenisciformes; family Spheniscidae; genus Aptenodytes; species Aptenodytes forsteri. The sequence continues at coordinate 568,571 of NW_008796042.1, forward strand.
GGAGTTGCGGGCCACATCAATTCTTGTTGTCTAGATCTTCGGCCCTGGCAGTCAACGTAAACCCCTACGCTGCTAAAACACAGCAGGTATTCTTTATTTGAGATTTCGACTGCACAGATGGCATCAGTTGGCTGCTGTGAGATAAATGATAGCGTGTGGTCATCTGGATGGAGCAGACTGTATGGGCTGCCTTCTCCATGAAGGGGGTATTTTAAGAAACCTGACTGGTAGCCCACACAAAGACGGTCACTGAAGACTGACATCCACTGGACATTCCCCTGGACTTGAATCTCCTTGATCTTTTTGTGACGTATCTTGCTCTGATTTAGTTCATAACAGAGGACCTGCCTTTTCATAGCTACACACAGGCATGTAAGAGCTCCGTGGCGCACATGTCCAGAAACTATTGACTGACAGCCTTTTGTCTCTGCCAGCTTATAAAACTCCGTCTCCCTTCCATCCAGGGCAGCCATAGGGAAAAGCCGCACATGACGGTTTCGTCCTGAGATTACTGCAATGAGCTGTTCATTTGGGATAAGCTCAATCTGATGAACCTTCTTGTTGTCACCAACACGGATAATCTCTAAAAAAACAAAACAAAAACAAAAGCCCCCGAATCCAAGTAAATAATGTTGAAGTGTGAATTGATTATAACATATGTATTTGTAAAGATAAACTATGAAAGAAACCCAAGAAATCCCCTTTATTGCTTCCCTGCAATATTAAAAAGTACAGAATCAAAACTTGTATTTTAATGATACCATATGTGGCTTTTCCTCATCAGAAAAAGGGAGGAGCAGATCCGATGCAGTAACAACCGCTGTATTATTTCAGTATTCATTTCAAAAACAGTTTATAGCCACAAAACTACTGAATAAAGGAAAACCCTCAAAGAACTGAAACATACAATTAAACATGTTGCTTGTTGAATTAGCTTGGGCATCTGTCATTACATCTCTTTACAATACCAAACGTAAGTTTTCATTTCCAATACCAAGGAGGAGGTTCCAGAAAGGATCAAGCCAGTCTCCTTACTGAGGTGCACAGCAGGAGAAGAGGAGACAATAGTCACAAATTGAAATGAGGGAGGTTCCTACTGGATATACAAAGAAAACATTTCATTGTGAGAATAATTTGCAACAGGCATCCCAGAGAGATTGTGGAACCTCGAACCTAAGTTTTCATTTCCAATACCAAGGAGGAGGTTCCAGAAAGGATCAAGCCAGTCTCCTTACTGAGGTGCACAGCAGGAGAAGAGGAGACAATAGTCACAAATTGAAATGAGGGAGGTTCCTACTGGATATACAAAGAAAACATTTCATTGTGAGAATAATTTGCAACAGGCATCCCAGAGAGATTGTGGAACCTCCGTCCTTGTCGACTGGATTTTCAAGACCTGACTGGACGAAGTCCTGAGCAATCTGGTCTGAATTCAGTATTGAACCTGCTTCAAACAAGGGAAGAAAACCTTCAACTGCATTCCAGATGCTGGATCTTTGTTACTGGAAAGGATATCCGAAACAGAAAGTGCACAGAACACCACCTTATTATCAGCTCTCACATGGGGTTGTCCAGCTGATAATGTAGTAAATCGAGAAAAATGAAACCAGAGGATATTGAAAGAGAAAAAAGGTTACAAAGTCACTTTCTGATTATTTAATATTAGGGAAATTATTACCAGTTCCTCATTTCTTACCGTCTTTGGTGACATGCACAACAAATAACCCTTCTTCATTCCCCAGAGCTATTCTTTCATGGTCTATGATATTAAGGGGAGAAAAAAAAAAAAGGTTATTTTTCTTTGGAAATACTTCTTCAACAATAGTGATAATTCTGATTAACAGAGACAGTTTTTTAATATCTTGAAATAAACAAATATAAAGCCAAACCCAACACATTCCTGTAACAAAACAAACATTGGTAACCTCCCAATCTTTCAAATTTCTGAAAAAAATAAGTCTTTTCCCATTTCTCCTGTTAGTAGAAGTAACAGCAAGAAACATCATTTTTAACAAACCATTCAGAGCACTTAAGTGTACTACCGACTTTGAAATAACTATAATATCATATTTAAATAATCAGAGTTTAACTTATTTTATGCAGTAGCATTTAAAATGACTAAATTAATTCTCTGCTTTTATGTTTTCTCTCTGGACCCACAGGCAGATTTTGTAAAGTCAGTGATTTACGTCTATTCTATAGTGCTAATTTTGCCCAGTTAAGGAATAATGTTTACAGAATAACAAGAGAGTAATGTCCAATTCTCAGTCAAAATTATCCATAATTATGAATATGTGTGAATAGGGGGAATATTCTTAGCGATCTGACAAAAGTACCGGGTAGTGAATTGCACTTCTCTCTTAAACCCATCCACATTTCCATATGGGATAAAAACACTACATATTACTCTCTATTCAGTAGATAATGCAATTTAACACGTTTTTTTGCAAAAAAGTATGCTTTTAGCATACCCATTTTTCTTAGAGCTTTCTCCGTATTCATTTCATACCTATGATTGCTGCTGACTGTGTTGTTTTGATGAGGGGTAAGGTACTGTCATAAGCTTCTTTGGGAACATAGACTGAGCGGTCTTTGAGTTTGTTCTTCTTCAAAATCCTATGCAATTCATTCAGCACTCCTACCCACTTGCTTTTTTCATTCTCACCGTCTGCTAGAATCAGGATTGAACACTTATTACTGGATGCAGAGAGCTGGGAAGCTGTAACCTGGAAAATTTTAAAATATGTATTTTAAGTCATAAGCAATAAAAAATTTCATCATGATCATTTTTACAAGGGTATCAGATGCCTGTAAGTGCCCTTTTAATTAGCTGTCTGAACTAAGAATGCAAAAATTTAGCCTCAGTTAATAGAAAACACTCTGTCTCAATCAAGAACCCACAGCAGAAAAACCTGTAGATGGGAATAACTCAAAGAACAGAGAAAACTTCGGCTTTATTCTAAATGCATTTGTATTTATTCTATAATTCGGAAATGTCTGCCCTAAATAAGCTGGTCAATTGTTTCTCACTGTAATTTTATAATGAAGCTGGTCAATTGTTTCTCACAGCAATTTTATAATGAAAAGCATTTCTTACAAAGTATTCTGTATGTTTAAGACCAATAGTTTTTGTTAATAACTTAATGCAATAGGAATGGTCTTTATGGAAGAATGATCTATGATCCTTTTCATGTATTTGGTACAGCTACTATAGATAAAAATGAAAGTCCCTTTTGTAGGTTTATCTCCTCTCAGCACGCAGCATGATGAACAGTCTGAAAGCCGGAAAAACAAGGAGTGAAATACAATGGTATAGTACAGAAATGATAGGGAAATTAATAAGACACCAAAGATATTTCACTGAGGTGAAAGCTTCAGTAGAATATCTAGTAAAAATAAGAATAGTATTAGAAAAAGCCAATGATGGCAAAATCCTGACAATAAACTTTGATGTGCATTTTACACTAGATTTCTATACTGACTACCTGATAAAATGGGAGTTTTCAGAGATCTAATGCATATATACAAAGAAAATAGATAAAATAAAGGCTTCAGGAATAACACAACAAATTAAATTGAGAAGCAGAAGGCAACTTTAGGAAATGAGAATGTAGAAGGTCGCAAAGAACAGAAGAATTCCAAATGACTAACAGGAGGTTGAGAAAACTACGTCTTATTGTGAAGGTTAAAAAAATAAAACCCACATAAAGGGGAGATGAGAGCCTTGTCTAAACGTACCAGTGCTATTTTTACCACGAAAATGATATATGTACAGATCCTTATGCGTTGCTGCTGCTGCCATGGATACCACACGGCCAGAACTTGCAAAGGAAATAAAATACTAGCAAGCTGTCAGTGAATGCACACTGTACATCACACTGTGAAACCCTGTATTTCTGGGTTACTAGGTTCAAGACATAATACTTACCCTAAAGATACAGGGGATATCTTTTCGATTTGCATGGATGACGTCTGAGGCCAAGACAGAACTCACTGAGAATTCTTCATCCCTTACAGAGACCACAAACATAATTGGAAAAGAGTTAAAGAGCAAAATCTGTATGGTTTTTTTTAACTTATATTTCCATAGTACCAATAGCCTTGTTTTGTGAAGGGCACAACAAGACAGTACTGAGATCTAATTTTTAAAATTATCCTTTCCTCTTTATCTGCAGGCAAAACTCACAAATGCAATGTTGCATAATTAATTCCTGGTAAATGTTGATGGAGATAAATCTATTCAGAGTATCTGCTTTTTGTCTGTTTAAATTAAAAACTTTTTAAAAAAAATATTTCCATAGTACCAATAGCCTTGTTTTGTGAAGGGCACAACAAGACAGTACTGAGATCTAATTTTTAAAATTATCCTTTCCTCTTTATCTGCAGGTGAAACTCACAAATGCAATGTTGCATAATTAATTCCTGGTAAATGTTGATGGAGATAAATCTATTCAGAGTATCTGCTTTTTGTCTGTTTAAATTAAAACCTTTTTAAAAAAAATAAAAACAATCACACTTAAAAAATAAGCCTGGACCAAGAACACCTCTCCAACTCTTTCACAAGAATCCAAACTCACTAGAAGCTATAAGCTACAGCTGTTTGAGACTTCCTGGATAAACTAACCTAGTTCAGAGATGAGCTTTACTTAGTCGGTATGTTACATGTTCTCAACCTTCACTGAAGTTGGTAGTATTTCAGTAATACTGAAGACAGTGGGAACAAACTATTTAGCCCTTCTGAATGAAAAATTGTGTTAGTTTTATCCTCCAACAAAGTTTTATCTGTCTTTCAAAACTCTACTCAACCCCAAAAGAATGTATTTTTCTTCTTTATTCTTTCCAGATCTTCTATACAGCTAAACAGATGCATTTGGGCACATGATGTAGTAATGGAAGTTTAAATTGCCACAGACGAACACACAAGCGTAGTTCAGGCTAACTGCAAATACTGCTTTTTTCTGGAAAATTAGAGGCTCTCAACATGGATTACAGTGTTTCATAAAAGCTCCGGAGCTTGCTTACTGATTTCACAAAAAGGAAAAGCAGAAAAAAACCTCCCAGTGCCTCTGAAAAGCTCCCACTCAGCACTGAACAGCTTACCTCATGTCTATGACCTGACTCACTATCACGCTGGGCTGGGATGCTTTTCCTTCTGCTACATCATATAGGAAGAGTTTAAAATCACAGATCACTGCCAGCGCTCTCTGCCAACCTTTCTTTACTCCAGCTGGTTTTGGTACCTTTAGCAAAATAAATCCTGATCAACTCTCTGCACGTTTGCATGCAATCAAAAATCAAACACACAGTACGAAAATCAATTCTCTCATCTAGGCTGACAAGCTTTCATTCAGTGATAACATTAAGCAACATAAGCAATAGCACAGGTGCAGTAACAGCATCAAACACAGCCACACAGACAGCACAATATATTATTTAAAGAATTCATAGCACCACAGATTGATTCTTCTTATTTCACAAACTCATTCAAAGCTATATTAAGAAATATAGAGAAAGAAATCCACCTCTAGTTGGTCAACAGGAATATGGCCAAAACTGTGTCAAGTAAATTTTAGTATTTATATACAAGTACCCACACCAATGACCCTAAACAGTACTAGCATCAACAGAAAGACTCAAAAACTCACAGGCCCTGGAAGACGATCTGATGTCTAGAGATGGATTATTCAAGACCAACTCAAAGCACAAAGGCTGACAGAGATGGAGAGAGAATTACTGTTGAAAACGCTAAGAGTTGCTTTGTGAAAATTTAGGTCTTAGTCTCCAAACTGTTACCTTAAGGTATAATTGAATCCATCCCCCCTGATGCCCCAATTAGAGTTTAATTCCAGCTCTGGAAAACAAGAAATTTAATGTAAGTGCCCCACATGCAGCTACCTGATACTTACTCGGACATGTCCTTCATAAGCTGTTCCTATGCCTTTCTGCGGATCTATTCCCAAAGGTCCCTTAGTCTGTTCGGGAGGGATTGGACATACTGCGGGAGCCTTGTCTGCACAGGTCACGTGGCAAGAGAATCCACATACTTGTGAGGAGGAGAAGAGGAGGAGAAACAAAAAGACTTGATGGTTATTTCTTGTGCAATGCGAAAGCTATGATAATGATGATGACATTTATAAAGGAATTCTCCCTTTTTTGACCAACAACTGAATAGTTTCACTGAACTTTGCTACACCGAGACAGAAATGTAAGTCTGCGCACAGCAGCAGTTCATGCTTTTATCTGCTCTAAATTCTGATTTTCTCATTTCCAGAGGTGTATGGATACACAGTCTGGTTTCATCCAGGTAAGAAAGAGCCTAAGCAGAAGTTCACACTGAGATAATGTCAATGATTTCCTCTAGGCCCAACTCTACTAGTAAACAAAAAGCTGGAAGCTCTTCTCAATGATGAGCGTCATTCTGTGTATGTACAAACCTAGAATAAATTAGTCCTGGAAAGAAGCAAAAGTGGTACTGAATGGTGAAGCTGTCTTACATTTTGCCCTGAGTCAGAAAGCAAAGCTGCTGTCAGCGTACTCGACCACTGACTGTGGCCCCTTATTACTATTTTAAGTAAACTGAACTAAGCTCTTCTACCACCACTGGAATAAGTATGTCCCCAGATAACTAGGTAATCTGTTACATAAGATGTTCAAAGTGTTTGGCTTCTACTGTTAAAAGACTGAAGCACGAGAACGTATTCTGTTACTCAAAATATAAACAGAAAATTCCTGCATTATCACAGCACATTTACTGTGCAATTTGCATCTACAAGAACTTCAGTTCACACTTCCTGCTTTCACAAGTGCTTACCTTCACAAGTACAGCCCTGTCGTATCAAACCAACCATCAGAGATGTGCATTGATTGCATTTTGTTGGTGTATTAAATGATTTCACTACAAACTGGTGGGCTTTAGGCTGTGAAACAAGCAGACAAGGATGTTAATACCTATAACGCTTCTGAAGAACAGTTATTTTTTCACAGACATAAAAGTGCATAGGTGCATTTAAAAAGGTAGCTTATTTGTGTTTGCTGAAATGAGATCTGAGCTCCTAACACATGGGCTGAAAAAAATTCCTTATCAGTGCTCGTTATTAATAATTTAAACCACCCTCTGTAAACAAAACCATGGAAACCAGACCTTGTCTCAGAACACGAGTTTGCTTCCATTGCAGATAGGAAAGTTGCCAAAATTATTCCATTACACTCTAGAAGTTGAACGTGTGTATGTATGTGCTTGCTGGGCACCTGGCAGCCAGCCAAGGTCAACCCACAACAGTATTTTCTAAGCTGCAAATTCAGTGCTCCTCTCTAAGGAGTGTTGCCTTAGTTCGAAGAAAAATACCAGACTTCTTCAAAATTCTAATTTGTATGCCAGAAAGCATGACAGAGTTCAGTTTTATGGTGTCAGGCACAGGGAATTTCAGAACACCCAATTTAAAAGCAAGAGTATAGCTGAAGTTGATTTTGAAAGGGCTTCTCTTCTTGTTAGTTCTTGGGAACACAGACTACATGAGTAAGTGTTTTAATTCTCTCTCTCCCCTCAAGGATGGCAGTGCTGGTGCTATGACATCAAGGCTAAATGACTACATAATGTGGTAGTACGATTCATAAGAGGCCTTATATAAAATCCAGGAAGCTGCTTTGCTTTTCTAAAAAAACTCCCAGCAAAGTAACAACTGGTAGGTGGAGAAAGGATACAGCACAGGGTGAACGCAAAGGCTGTCCAAACAACTGGGACAATGTACATGATGTGAAATAAGACAATTTTGCAGACTACTTTAATGAGTAGGTACATTAAAATTTTACTCACTGTCCTGTTTTTCACAGCATACGATATCACAGCTAAGGGCTCAAACTTCATCCATATTTAATGACAGTTTTACTGTTACAATGGAAGCTTTCTGTCTACAGATGGATGTCTTGTTTTGAAACTTGCAGGGAAACAATACTTAGCTTTAGAAACTGATGCAACCATCAAGTAAGAAGGTTCTTTAGGGAAATATAATAAATTAGAAAGCCAATCGTTACTTACTGAGCAAATATTTGCAAAAATGAAATGATGTGCACAGTAAAATCTGTTTCACATGATTCCAAGTGCACTTACAGTATTTTTTTAATTGATCTACTAAGACGTTGCCAAAAGAACACTGTCTGCTCAAACTTTTTAGCCTTCCTTTACACAACTGAAGTCTTTTGCTATTTCGCAATTTATCAAAACAGAGAAACAGAGCTATTAGAAAGACTTACTTCATTGATTAGTTGCAGAAAAACTGTCATTTTTTTAAATATACAGAAGATTCCTAAGCCATCGAGGCACTTCTGAAACTTTTACAAGAAAATTTTTCCTTTCAGTAGCTTGTATCTTATTCCTCATTTGCTTGAATATACACAATTCACTGTGAAATAGCATACACTGACTGGCTTATTTGGCCAACAGCAAAATAATTTCAACAACTGATGTAAAATCAATATTTAGGCAAGTAAAAAGCCAGAAGACAGAAAAACTGGAATTCCTTCTCCCAGCCCAGTGCTGCAGTGCTGGCTGTAGTGCTCACTCTACACTACTTATAAAAACACAAATCTACGGTTTCATTTTAGGCTTACTCTTTGCCTTTTCTCAAAAATAAGCATCTAATTAGCACACAGATGTGCTAATCCGAGACTGGCCCACAGTGACATCAGTTTTATTGTATGCAGAGCACAGAGGCAGGTTGGTCAGACACATGCCGGAAAACACTCTCTTCCCAGAAAGTCTCTTTTTTCCTTTCTTCATGTTCTGGTTCATTTATCTCTTTCTAATGTCCAAACTACTGTTCTTCCTATAATCAAATGACTGTGTGCTGCTACAGTGGAATGCCTAGTACAACTTGTCACATCACATAATGTAAGAATGAGGGGTTTTCAGCTTTAGAAAGCAACCAGCTTGCATATAAACAACCCTTCTAGGCAGTTCTGGTAAGATTACTGTCATAAACAGTTCTCCTGAAGCTGTTGCCCAGGAGTGATATTTTCCCCCTTACTATACAAAAAGTGTGAATGCTTGACTAAATACCTTTGGTGCAGAGAGTCCCGATCCAATATATGCTGTCCTCATGGTTGGTGTGTGAATTGAACGGGGAGGATGATCTGTAACCTGAACATAGTCCCCAAAGGATCAATAAGACATCAAATACACACTATCAAAGATAGCTTGAATAAAGTAAAAAGACTACAACGTCCCACCCACCCCATCCCCAAACGTACAAGCAGCAAAACCAAACTGATTAACACAGGAAAGGACTCAGAAAACCAAATCTTATTTCTCAGCAAAACGATTTGTGAGATTGATTTCCTAAATGTCAAAAATAATTTTGTATTATCTTAAACATTTGACTGAATCTTTTCCTAGTGTAAATTAAGAGAGTGTTAAATTTTTTAACAGGGAAAGGGGATACATTATTATAGTTGCAGAGCCTGGCTAGTATATCGTATTGACAAGACTTTCAGCAGAACTCCAAAGTGTGCTCTTACAAACTACAGTATAACATTAACTTTGTGCCAGCATTTCTTACATATTCATGGCTGAGGATATGTTATGAAGAGAGACTGTATCTAATAATCGATTCAACATAGTTCCCATCCCTAATCGATTAACCATATGTGAAAGGAAATGCAACATTCCCCAAAATACAGTTCACGACTAGTGCAGAAGGCTATTACAAGGTCCTAAACAGTCTCGCTGCAGAGAAGTGGCCTTCATTCTAAAGAAAAGGATTTGCAACAGCAATTTTTATATGAGTGAAACAGTTACTCCTAAAAAAAAGACAAAAACTTGTCAACACTGAAGTACCTCGATTGGTTCATTCTCACTAGCTGTAGAAGGAGACCTTGATCTTGAATGGAGGTGAGACTTGCTGTCTTCATCCCGTGATGGAGTATTAGACAATGTAAAATTCTCAACTGAATCAATCTAGGAGAACAATTCAAGAGAAAAAAAAACAACCAAAAAAATAAATCAGAAGACATGATTAAAAATGAATTCTCAACTCTCACCAAAATAAGATATGGGAGCAGCAGAATTCCTAAAAGAGAACTGAGAGGATAAAAATTCAGTTTTTAAGCAACTTCTGAATTAAAGTACAAAAATGCAATGAAAATTATTGAGTATGAACACACCAAGGCTTCTGCTGAGAGGTGAGCACATGCATAAGAGTTGCTAGTTCAGGGGCCTGATAAACACTTGAAGAGACTTGTAATTCAGCATTTTTAAAGAGTGAATATTTTCTAAACACTGCTGGGTTTTGTCCACTGGTAGTAGAGATTTGTTAGAAGTGAATTCCCACATAGACCATGTAAATCACTGTTGACATATTTAGGACAAAATAAGGAGAAAAGGCAGAGCAAACAACATATTTCCTGAGGTTAGCGTTAATTATATTCACAGAGAATTGAGGGGGGTTTTGTACCCTATTTGAACTACAAAAACATCCTTACCAGGAATACAGTTTCTTCAGGGGAATATTTTCCTAGTCCTTGATACACAATGAAACTAAGCCCAACACAGAACTGCACTGAACAACAAGGCATATAGGTACAACCAGGTATCTTGGATAACAAGTCATCTTTTGTCAGTGCAACTGAAAAATCAGAGAATGCAGGATTCTTCCTTGAAAACAAGACATCTCCACATCAAAGTTTTCTATGTAAATTTATATTTAAAAAAAAAAAAAATAGCGAGATGAGGATGCTTTTCTCCACTAATAATAAAACTAAAAGCAGGAGGGCTACAGAAGGCTCCATTGCATGCCTGGCTTTCCTGGAGCAATGCTATCATCAGTTCCCCATTGCTAAGGATTTGGCTAGCTAGCTTGCACACGAACTAAAATATGCAGCAACGTTTACAGAAAGCATTTGAACATTCCAGTGTTTTTTATCTCATTTGCCATTTACATCATACTAAGAATTCCACAAACTTTACTGCTTTTTGGGAATAAAATATATTGCCAAGCCAACCTTATACATGCATATACAGTCCTGTTCTCCAGAAACTCAGTCATGGTAGCGAACAGGTGCAGTTGCTGTTTTTTTCTTTTTCTCTTTTTCTTTTTTTAAATAGTAGTGAGTTAAGTTTTATCATAGCCTTCCAAAAAAAAAAAAGTATCTGGTGGAGAATGCTCATCAGCTTAATCAACTTAGGCATATTAAGATGCCTGCAAGTATTTCTGTAATGAAAACGGGAAATTCTCACACTGGGATACACCTGCTTTCTACACATAGATCATGTGTTTCAAGCATTGAGGCAAAAATTAGCAGTAAAGCAAACATTTTGTGCTCAGATTTATCAGAAGCAAATAATAATTGGAAGCTTTATCCACTATTAGAAACATTGATGCCTTTAAGTAGTAAATCCCCAGACATATAACATTGTTTCAATTATTTTAAACTTCTTTTTTTTATTGACTCTAAACATGTGATAACTTGGAGTCCATTCAAAGACTGTTTAACCTCCAACAATTCTACCTTCTTCCTAAAAGTATTATTAAAAACTAAGCCCAATGAGTAACTAAAGGCAAATTTTTCATGGCAAGAAACAGACATTCCTTTTCTTCTGCAAGTTAAACTCAGAGATCTAATCTGTCATTTCATAAATGTTTCCAGATACTCCAAAGGCTTTCCCTTTCAAAGTAGCATCTGCATACCAAAGAATTTTCATGGTGTCTCTTAAAAAATTCAGTACAAGCACGATATGAATGATGGAACTTTTCTGGAATGTGCTACAAAGCCTTTGTGGTTGAAGACAACTGCTGAACCAGTAACAAATGTATTTTTACTTTACTTATGAACATAAAAAGCCCACAAAACACACAGAACCTGGTCTACCATTACGGAATTTGAAGGGAATTTAACCACCACCTTTACTGGAGAAACAGGGCCTTAAGCTGTATTGCTGCAGTAATCTCCAGGTTCCTTGCTTTGATGAGAAGAACTAAGTACAAAAGCAACCTGACTCAACTATGGCCAAAAGCTTACGTGGACCTTATTAACACCATTAAAATTAGTTTTAAACTAATCCACTGGATTATCAAAAGCATATTTCAATATTTCCTACCAAATTGTAATAGCCTTGTCGTCTTCCACAGGACACTGCTTAGTTGTCTACACAGTGTCACCTGTGTAGGTGTGAGCCAAAGCTGGCCAGTGTATAAGCACATCTTGAGGAGAGATGAACTTCTGAATTGGAGCCACAGCCAGCAAAAACAAGCAGTTACTGTAAGCTTGCCTAAGACACTGAGCGGTGTGCTTTGAACTGCATAGGTAAGGTCATTATTAGAGCTGTTGGGCATTATTGCTTATTTATTGAATATTCAACATAAATGCTTTGTATGCTTTCCTATTCCTATCATCATCTGTGTATAAAAGAAACAAAAGTGGCAGTATGAGCTTAAAATGGACATTACATACCTGGTACGAATTCAGTCTGACAAAGCTTTGGTAACGCCATGTTTAAAAATCCACCTTGATTTTTGAAACACCATAGAGCTTTCCAGCTTAACAGACTGTAACACATCCAACTCTGTTTTCCTTGTATGAATTTTTCCTGCCCTCCTTTATGCTTTAATTTACTCGATTCCCCACTTCCCATTTATCTCTGTACTGTGATATTTTCTATCATGTGCTATGACATGCCTCCCAAACGCCAAACTTCTACCGTCTATAGGCAATTCCCGTAACTCAACACATGCTCTCTGCTAAGGGCAAGGAAACAAACAGGCCCTCATTTGACATTTGCTCATCTTCCCAACCTGCATCTACCTCATCAGCTTTCACAAAGAACCTTCATATTGAAATGAGAAAGTATCCAAAGCATCTTCTCCAGTTACTGTGATATTCTGCTCATAGGATTACCAAATGAAATACTCCAAAAGCTTTTAGCCCACAGCTGTAAAACAACAAAAAGCACAGCAGCAGCAGCAAACGGTAGCAGCAGCACAGGACATGCAGTGAGGTAAATACACAATCCATACATTAAACAAAGGCATGTACACAACAGGCAAAAAATAAAGGGCCACATAGAGTAAGACAGCCTCTTACACGTCTGCCTTTGTTAGCTGGAATACAGGAAGGAGAGCGCTTTAACAAAGAAAGGAGGAGAATATGTTACAAAACCGAACAGTGACACATACATCAGCTCAGAATTCGTCACTCTGTATCTCCAGAGGTAGTGTTTAAACACACACAAACATGTTCATTTTTACAAGTATTTTGAAAACAAGCTATTCTGGGGCAACAAGAGGGAAGAAACATCAGAAAAAAGGAACAGTTATTTTAAAGTCTATAGTTTTACACTGGACAATAGCAGTGAAACTGCAGACTACGTTACACTAATAATTTGCAGTTAGCATCTCTGTACTTTGAACAATACGAGTAAAGCAATCTCTTGGCGGCGCAGTATGTCCAGTTTAAAGTATCATTAAGAACCAGAATTATTCTAATCTTAATTATGAATGTGCAGGTAGAGTCAGGGCTCTCACCACACACCACTATGGCTTATTCTGTTTAATAACGAGAATTCAGAACATGATTTATTCTGTGGTTATTTACAAAGTTCAGATTTGTTTAGTCTAACCAAAGCCCATGTGAGGACAGATTGCAGGAGGATTTAAGAAATCTGTTTTTAATTCGTAATGTGTTGATAGGAGAAAAACAGTATTTTCTAGCAAGTGGGGAAAATAATTTTGTCAAGGGAAAATGGGATTCCATTTTATTGTTATTAAATAATCACAAATTCATCTTTAAATAAAACAAGTTGATTGCTTCTAGTAGCTAGTGAGATCCACAAAGATCCACTTGGCAAAAAACCAAACCTCAACACTTCCATTATCAGACACTTCTAGTGAACACAGGAGACTTAACACCTAGACAACACTACTGAGAGACAGCCTGCAACACACAGGAGAAACAGCGGCAAGGATTTAGAAATTAGTATATTAGAGTCACTGGGGGCGACTTCCCCTCCCACCAAAATCGGAAACCAGGGACAGCAAAACCCATTCCTACTCCCCTTTGCGCCCTCCCGTGTGCACAGGAGATACGAGGATCATTTCTGAACACATGGGCTTTCGCAGCTGTGAGGATTTAGGCACCAGTTCTGCCAGCCTGACCAAGTATCTTTTCAAGGAGGGACAGCTGGAACCAACGGTGACTGCTACTCATCTGAATAGTGAGCTACCACTTTTCTTGCTCAGCATCTGCAGGCTACAGAGGCAGCAGGACATCTATTTTTACTTCTCTCCAGTAGAAATTGCAAAACTACCGTTTTCCTCATTGAAAAAATTAGAATTAACTCCAGTCATTCACAGAGTGCTATAAACAATTACGTTGTTTGGATGGCAGACACACAGGAGGTACCCGCCCTAGTAAACTCCAAACGTCATCGGTGGGCCAAACTCAGTGCTGCTTACACATCTATGTTAAACAGACTTCAGAGATCTTGCAGAGAGTGCTATGTAACTGCAACTGCCTATTATTTTACACTCTCTCTGTCATTTCTTAATGAAGCACAGAGGGTGAAGAAACAATATGGGCCATCAGTAATATTTACTTTGGGTTCTTGATTGCAGGAGAGGCTTTCCTGAAACCCATGCAATATTGCAGCACTGCAAGAGTCTGACCTGAGGACTTCTAATTCTTCCTTGGTCTTAATATAAAGAACCCACACGCTTCTCAGGTTTGATTGAGCACAGATTAATTCTTCTTGGGATGCTGCAAGAAACACTGCACTTCAAGGTAACTACTGTCAAAAAGAGACATTGGAAAGGGAATGGGAGGTCACATCCAGTGGGGAGCCATTTATAATACCCTTATTTTCATTTAAGTCTGCTTAATACATAGATATTGAACCAACTCAATGAGCTAAAACATAAATAACCATTCATTTTGATAATTCAGAGGCTATATATTATGAATCTCTCTATGAATTAATCAAGTAATTGTCCAGTAAACGAAAGATGCAGAACTGACTTTAAGCACAACTTAATTATACCACCTTTCACCTACTAACGCGGACATCAGCTTTATTTCTCTTTCTAATAAAGACAGGTAGCTCAACAAGTCTTGTATTTGTCTGCAAGATACTCTTCCCATCTTTGAACAGTCAACTCTCTTCTTCTGCAGTTTTGCCAGATGAGAAAGAACTCTGCCTCGGTGTTAGACACGTTAGCCCCTGGCCAGTCCAGTCCAGAAATGTACTCTTGCCCAATGCAACTGAGAAAAAAACGCTCCCGTTCCACTCAGATTGAAGATGTAACAGGGGAAGTTTGATTCTGCGTGTAATAAGTCATCCACATGCAACAATATACACATTAATACCTGGAGTTTTACCTAAGACTAAAAGATGGGTATCTGGAAAGATTTGATCTGGGTAGACCAATCAAGAAGAATGTCTGAAAGGATGTACACCAACAGTTGAAAACTATTCACTTGCATAGATTAAAAAATGTGATTTTGTCAAAATGCTTGTGAAAAAAATATGCTGCCTTCTTTAAAAAGAAAAAACAACCAACAATAAATACAGAATAAAGTACCAATGTCCTTCAAAACTAACTAGATAGCAACCATGAAAACTTTCTTAAGTTTCCCCTTGCAAAATAGAATATTATCAGCTATGCTGCCACATATGTACTTTATTTCTCTTTTAACAGGTTTTAGGAGAGAGTATTAGATATTTTTAAAGGTAATGTTCTATGAAAGAACCTGCTGATACAAACTAAGTGTTCCTAATACTCAGGCAAGATAGAGAACACTTCTTTAATCCAGATAAAGGATATAAATATTATTCATTTATTGTAGATTTAACATGACAGGAAACTGTACTCTTGGTTTTTTTGTGTAAGAAAATTCCAACGATATCAGCAAGACAAAATTTTCTATATGCTATACAAAAATGCAGGCAAATACCTTCTACTACGGTACCACAGACGTACCTTCACATTTTGTCTAAGGTATATACCTGATTTACAGAAAAAAAGCATCTAGAAGAAAAGCTGTAGATTTAACAGGAAACTGTACTCTTGGTTTTTTTGTGTAAGAAAATTCCAACGATATCAGCAAGACAAAATTTTCTATATGCTATACAAAAATGCAGGCAAATACCTTCTACTACGGTACCACAGACGTACCTTCACATTTTGTCTAAGGTATATACCTGATTTACAGAAAAAAAGCATCTAGAAGAAAAGCATTCTTTCAGAGTTTGTGAAAGGAAATGCAATTGGTAGAATAGGCCCATATACTATATCCTCTTTGTTACAGCCCTCACAGCAGACATTTCTAGAATACATTTCTAGAATAAAATTAATTATATCACATTTTAATGCAAATAGGATTGTACTATTTTAAATACCGATGTATAAATACGTATGTGTATACACATATATACAAGCAGACACAGACGTACACACACAATATACCTACAGAGTTGTAATGCATGGTTCTCTACCATGGATGCATAGGGTATATACTTTGATTTTAAAAAGATTATTATTATTTACTTTTATGTGCCTACTACTTCAGTCTGGAAGAAATATAATGCAGTCAATTTTCAGCTTTTAACTCAATTCCCTTAGTACGCAATTAACTAGGGTAAATATTTAAACACTGCCCTGACAGAAAACTAGCATCTCAAATGGCAATAAAAAGTAGTCAGTTCACTTCAGTTATAACGAAAATTACTTCTTATAATACAGGCTAAAAAAGAGACAACATTTTATCTGAGCAAACAGAAATTAACTGTATGCAAGGAAAACAATTTTCACTGAAGTGATCAGAAAACTTTTGGAAACAGCTAATGATAAAGTAATAAT
Organism: Aptenodytes forsteri; assembly: GCF_000699145.1. Taxonomy (NCBI): domain Eukaryota; kingdom Metazoa; phylum Chordata; class Aves; order Sphenisciformes; family Spheniscidae; genus Aptenodytes; species Aptenodytes forsteri. Next base: position 585,415 of record NW_008796042.1, read on the forward strand.
ATGAAGCAATAGAACTAAATGAAATAAATGTGCCAGTAATTTTTGAAACATTTTCCACAGGCCATATCAGTAGATAAGGCCCCAAAGCACCTTCTCCCCATTAGAAAAACTGTTTGCAATTAAGAATTCTTCACCTGCACCTAAAGAAAAACATTTACTTTAGAAATGAACATCTATCTATATATATAAATAGGTTTAAGTATGCTATTATAGAAATATTCTGTTCTCCACTGCACTTGCAGATTTTTTAAGTTGACTGCACTGATGTTTGAATATTCCAAATCAATCAGATGATCTCTGTTACTGAGGGATTTACTGGTTTGAAAGTCAAAGACTTACATCATCCATAAAATCAATCAATGAGGATGAAGAGGAGGAAAAGGAATCCTATTTTAATGAAAATAGCAGTGAAAAACAGAGAGAGAGAGAGAGAGAGAGGAGAGAGAGAGAGAGAGATGGATGAAGAAAACTGTTCAGTATAAATAAAAGTGCAAAACCAAAGAACTGTAAATAAGTAGTGCCAGTAACAGTTACCTCAGTAAGTTTTCATTAATTGCCTTTCACAGACAATTAATCAATAAACTTCCTGTATAAAACCCAATGTTCTTCCAGTATTCACTCAATAAAATAATATTCCTACGCTCCAACAGGATTTTTATATTGAAAGTAACTTGTAAGATAAATAATTAAAAAGCAAATTTAAAAATTGTATTAATTGTGAGGACTTCAAGAGAGAACAATGAATTAATGAATACACAATGAAAAGAAAGTAAATTTTGGAACATCAATAACATCACGGATTATGCTCTTTCATAGCTAAATGTGATGACCTTGTACACCCATCAGAAAAAAAAAACAGGGGCAAATTTGACACCAATGTGTAACTGTAAAGGTGGTGCCTTGTCCCCTCTGAATTCAGTTTGACCAATATTTCACCCCAGCTGTTCTTTTAAAAGAAAAATGATGCATTGCTTACTGTTGATTAAAAAAAGAAGATATGAAATTTATAGTATCATTTCAATTTTTTTCTTCCAGGTTTTCTACCTAAACCGGTCTTTTGTCTAAAAGTGACAAAGGAATTAAACAGATTTATTTTTTCAGTATATAGGATCTGGGGAGAAGAGATGAATAGTAATTATCTGGATTTTACAGATCTGTGTAAAATGAACAGAAGATGAAAACAACCTAATAAATATACAGTACCAATGACTTCATGGAATACATTCAAGGATTATTTATGTATTTTCTCTCATTTTTACCAAACCAGTATCCGCATTATTTAGCATTTTTCTGAATACAATGACAGGCCATTTGAACAACTACATTTTTCATGTTCACTACAAAATCAGGAAAATTTCTGCATTCAAGGTTTGAGAGAGAATTCACTATGATTACTAGTGTTCAAGAGAAGAGAGCCAGCACCATAAATGACAAACAATTCTCACATATTATTATACACAAATATAAACGGGGCAATATGATTAAAATACAGTAGCAAACTCTCAGCAAATATGCATATAACCTGCACATAACAGCAGTAGTCGCACTGACTAACAGAGAGTTAGAAAATCTGTACACTTACTTCAAATTGATCCAGAGCAGAGGTAGGCGCATTCAAAAATGCCAAGAAAGAATTCTGTGAGTCTTGGTGCTTTACACCTAGAAAACAGCAGCAGGTTTTTAAGCTACAGAAAAATGACCTTTTCATGGAGGACCTTTGCCTTGCTGAATCAGGGTTTGAGTATCCACCTGAATCACCTACATTTTTTGAAATGAGTTGTCACATTTGGTTTGTTTTCCAGAGTAAAAGATTTTTTTAATAGACATATACCCACTAAGCAAGCAGCATATGTTTAATTAACCTTTTCCAAGCTAGGATGTGCGTGGTGTGAATTCAACATGAAAACACACTCTATGTACGTGCCTATTATGCAGAAGGCGCAAGTTTCTAACGTGTCTGTTTGCAACATGCGCTGCATGACATACAGGCATGCACGCTAACGCAGCAGTTGCCATCCCTGCTCTAGTCACACGCTGGGTAGACTATCGTGACAAGACAGCCTTAGCAAACGGTGAGGTTCCACAAAAAATGTACAGAACAGGCTGTTTGAGGAACACGCTGCATTTCCAAACAATACGAGTTCCTTGACCCATGCTCCATGCCTGTCTGCCACCTCTCACTTTTGAACGTCCACGAGTAATACAATCCTGGGTAAAGCTTCAAACGTCTCTGTCACGCTACACCATTTACATGGTTTTCAGCCATCCTCCAGAGCCACAGAGGCTGGCACATCTTGACTGTTATTTTAACTTGCTTCAACTGATACATTTTTTTCTTCTTCTTCTTTTCTTTGGGGAATAATTCAAGCTGCTGTGTGGGTGTTTATAAATCACAGGTGTGTAAAAACTCTAGCTTCCTGAACACTGTAAGTACATTATATACACATACACTTATTATGACCAGAGCCTGCAGGACTCTGTGCATCTCAAAAGACTGATGCTATTAGAAGTCACTTACTTCTTTTAAAAAATGTCAGTGTCTTGCTCTAACTGGCCATATCACCCTGTTTGCTCTAAATATAACCCACAATGAACAAAGAAGGTAAAAGAACCCTTTCCTCTTCAAAATATAAATACGCTGAAACCCCAGTAAGACTAAAAACAATTCTCAAATTACCTGCTACTTTACAGAACCATTTTTAGTAATCTTTTTCCCCACCCTCCTCAGTTTCTGGGACACGTTTATAAAGAGCAAAGAATTCAAGTGCTAATCTAAGTAATTTCTTCCTAGAAATCAATTTCCACACACAGGAAGTTACTCTACCACTGTACATTGACTTTGAATCCTCTATACAGTTCATGATTCAAGCATCAATATATTTCTTCCTATAAGAGAAAACCAAGTCCAAAGATAATAAGGATTTTGGATTAAGGTGTATTTCTATCAAAATATTTGAATAGTTGCAGTAGAATCTTATTAATTTACTTCTGGCAAAAAGCATAATAACTAACTTTTCCTCGAATAGTTTGTTGTTTGTTTGTTTTTTTTTTTTTTAAAGAAAAGAGTAAATGTCAATCCCTATTTTCACAAAAACAATAAAGTTTTAAACACTGGAAAAAATACAGGGTAAAATATTAATTATAAATTCTTAACAAATTGTTTAATGCAAAGGAAGATTTCAGAAGCCAAGTAACCACACATAATATTTAAGACAGCTCAAGAATCTGTAAGTGAAAGCTAAACATGACAAAGCATTATTGTCTCCAGGGATATGCTATCAAGAGTTCCTCTCCGAGCACTTGGAAGAAGCAGAATCCTGGCATCAGTGCTAAGCATCAAGATGAACAAGTATCAATTCCCTAAGCCTTATTTGCTAGTCAGCACCAGTCATTTTTTAGTGTTCTGTATAGGTTTGTATTATTTTTACCAGTCAACCAGCACTTGGAGGCCTATATATAGGAGATAAATGTTAACTACAATACAATACTGATTGACATGCTGTTAGGTTGCAAAGGCTGAACAATATTTGACATCCTATGCAGCAATTGTTGCCAGGGTTTTGAAACTCTGGGGTTCAAACAGTTCCCTACAGAAAATCTGGTAATTCCATTTGGTCTGAAAAATCACTTCTTCCCACGTGACTCAGAAGATACAAATATTAGAGCTATTACGGGAACTGCAAAGAATCAGCCAAATCATTAATCGTATCTCAATGAAAATTTTTTTCATTTCAGAATTACCTAAAAATCTCTTCTCCCAGCAACAATGTGAAATACTGTTAGACAGATGCACTAGAAATCCCAGAACATACTCTTAATATCACAGCAAAGCAAACGTGACCACACTGCTCACTACGTGGTTACAAAGTCAATCAACGAAGTCATCCCAGAAACAAATGAATGCTATGAATGCCTCTGCAGTTGTTTACTCTCTGTGTAGACAGGGCCAAAACATTCATAGATTAAGAACACTATGATCAGTATTGAAGTCTAAATATCTTCACCCATCATAAAGGGGAAAAAATTACAAATATATCTATAAGTCTAACAGTTTTCCGGCAGTAAATCACCATATATATGCCAAATAAAAATAACGCAGTTCCAACTCAAATAATACCTTACTGGTTCAAGTATATCAACAAAACTGAAGTGTATTACAAGCATGTATTAGAAGTGCAAATGCAACTGCTGTGGGTACATCTTAACATGCAATTGTTGTGCTCACATTTTGTATGCCAAAGTCTGTTGGTATCATATTTTAGTTGCAAGGTGACACTTAATTGATAAGATGTACCCACCAATGTGAAACATGTTATTTACTTGGATATCGGTTGCCATACCCTTTTCTGATCTAAGCTCTTCTGTCTCCTTTTTCAGCCTTTCAATATCTGTCAACAGTTCCATGTTCTTCTTCTCAGATTCTTGCAATTTACTTCAAAAGAATACAAACAAAAAACCTATGTAAATATTGAGAATCCATGATACAAGTCACATTTTTTGTCCATCTTTGCATGCTATTTAAAACTTAATGCCCAGCAAGCTTCATGATGTCATCAAATGCCAGCATGAATTCAGAAATCTATTGGGACCTGTTTAGTATGGTATCTTAAAAAAAAAACAGAACAAGCAATTAGTTGCCCCTGTTTACCTGTTAAATAGGCTTGTGTTTCTAATTTATGAGTAATTGTGTGAGCTTTTATCCCATGAATGAGAAAAAAAGACCATATGTATTTTTATGCTTTAAAATTGGGGGGTTTTTTATTTGTTAATTCACAGCACCTGGGATACTAACAGATTATGTTGAACTATTTTTCTTCTCAGTTACTTTACAGTTAGTTGTTTCAGTGCTTTCCGATTCACAGCTGATAGGTAACACTACTATGCATTTCTACCACACTTCTCGTCCTTGCCTATCAAAGCAAACACTGGTTCTCCTCCTCTTAGAGGATCTACAAATGCTGCCTATCATCATGTTACCTGGCCTGAAAAACACCCAAGTCAGGTGGACAAGGTATTCCCACTTTACAGATAACATACTTGAATCTCAGCTCTGTCCAACTGCTTTCCTAAAGCTGCAAAACAAGTCAGTGCCCTGAGCTAGACTGAAGCTGGAGACCTAGAAATAGAATGTCTTCCTACTAATCCCCTGCTTCAGACATTCACCCAACTCAGAATAAATTTTGTAATTTGTGGGACGGGGGGGATGGGGAGAGAGGTCTGAGGAAGGAATAAAAGAATTCATAATCTTCCATAAGCACATCTTATTACTGTGCAAATCAGTGTGCAATGATAGGTTTTCGTCAGCTAACCCAATGCAACTATCAGTAGAATGGAAAAGAGTATGTTCTAAGATACAAACCCAAACTCTGCTTGCACTTGAACTTGTTATCACAACTAGGAGAGATTCCATTCTTAAAGAGAAAGTGTCCCCTCTGAAAGTCTTCAAGATTTCAAATTTTCCCAGTAAGTGTTCAGCTGCTTACACAATGAGGAGAGGTCTTTTTTTCACATTTGGATATAAGAAACTGGCATATGATTCATTATCAGATTTTGACAGACAAGATAGTTAAAATCATGACTTGATGACACTCCCTGGGAGGTGTCAAAGTAAATTTCCATCAGAACAATTCAGTCTTACCACTCTGTAGAGATACAGGAAGCTTTGACTTTATTCAACTCATCTTGAATAGCCTGTTTGGCTCGGATTTCAGCATCAAGAGCAGACTGTAGTTCCAACCTTGCAGACATATCCAGTTTTGCAAAGCGGCGCATCTTCCAGGGCATGTCCTAGTAAAGAATAAAAAAGGGAGAAGAAAAAGTAAGAGGAAAGAAGGCAGAAAATGAGGAATGTAACTAACTTCTACAATTACGCTTCTCAGTCTATTATGTTCTTAACATGAATTCATTAACTCCAAAGTAATCTAAAATTAAAAAAATAAGAGAGTACTCTTATTAGTATTATTATTTTTAAACTCAAGTACTAAATAGGCAAGATGAACGTCTTACACTGTCATGATCTCAAAAGCAAAGAGATTTTGTGAATTCAAGTTTTGATGTGCCTCAATTCAAGTGACAGCTATGAAGGACTTTCACATTTCAAAAGTGAAAGATTTTGAGGCTTTCATGACCCAAAGTATAGATTTCCTTCAACGAATTCATGTATGATCATAAAATAGCTACTTGAACAATGTAATAGATAAAATCACATTATAAAGATATTGGTGTTTAATTAATTGATAAACAATAAATTTGCTATTCAGTTATTCAGAAGGGAATCTCTAGGAAAGTTTACTTTTTGACTAACACAGGCTCTACAGACAGGTTATTACTGCAGCTGAAACTATCAAATTAGTGTTTTTTCAAACAAACAAAAAAATCTGACATATGGAAGTAGAATCTTACTGTAGCTCTTGCACCCAAACTGGAGTTCCTCAGGGCCTCTAGTTCTTCTGTCATTTTAGAGGCCAAGGCTTGAAGATAACCTCGAGCATCTTTTTCATCACTTACCCTAAACAATTACATTAGAAGAAAAAGGTGTTTTAACCAAAGAAGCTAAAGAAAAAAAAACAAAGGTCCCTTTAACAAAATAGCAATCAGAAACAGAAAAAAGCAGAATAAAAAACAAAAATCATAAAACATAAGGAAACAAAAAACCCCACAATACAGAAGACCACACAGAACCGAACCTTTGCTGCTTTGTAGAGTTCCAGTAAACAATATGCATCACTAAGACAAGGAATAAAGATTGAAGAACTACATATTTAAGTAAGTCATATATGTCTCAGTATAAATGTCAGCTACCTGAAATTGAGACTGTGGGAAAGAAACCTTTCAGAATTCAACCTATTTTTAGGGAATGAATTAAGACAAAATTTATAACCAATAATTAACAAATCAACCACCCACATAACATTGGAACTAGTGGTTGACTTTACTGTATCAATTGACTATCAGAACTAGTAGTTAGAATCAAACAGTGATGTTATTTCAAGAAATGCTAATTAAATAGGGAGAGTCTAATTCTAATGTTATTAAACAGCAAAAGCCAGAAGAGGCTCTTCTCATTTCCCCAACCTTTCTTTCTATCAAGACATGTTTTCCGGGTGTAAACACATCAAGGAGGAGACATGTCTGTTTTTCAGATTCTTTGATCATCAGTCACGAAGAAAAAAAACCTTTGTGATTAATTACAGCAGAAGGTTCTTTCTTCACTTTGCCTCAGGTATTAACATAGAAAAGAAAGTTGCTAAAAAAATCAGCTCACTGAAACTAAGTAGCTTATGAAAAACCTAAAACAGGGGAGTGGAGAAAAAGGAAAAAAAAACCCAACATTGTCTTTCACCTCACATGCCTGGCTCTGAACATACTCATCTTGCCCACAGAAGAACAAACTCAGTTCTGCAGCACCAGGGCATACCCAAGTCTCTGAGCCAGTCTCGGAGACCCGCAGTCTAACACCACAGCTTGATCACAGTTAGATCTATCAACACTAACCACAGAAATGTTTAGCATGTGCTCTAAGTAATGATCCTCAAATAGTTTTAAATAACTTTTAGGAAAGTGGGAAAATATTTTTTCTACTTCATGGAAATTAACTTATTCTTGCCTCCTGACCATTCCTTAGTAACTGTAATCCTGAGTATGTTGGACTGGAGATGAGAGTTCTCCAGGTGGTTGAATTTGTCTCAGTGACCTCTCTGCAGAAAGGGATTCCCCCTCCGTGCCTACAAAGCAATGTAAGTTTCTCTGGTTGGTACTATGGGGTTCATACACACAGTGAATATGGAAAAGGTGCTACTTGCAAGCTTACCATTAATGAATAAAAATAATATAATGTTTCAACAAAGACTTACAGATAGTCATCAGGAGGCAAGAAAGACAGAGAGCACATACTCTGAACTGCTACAGGCAAGGGAGGAACAGAGGAGCTTTCCCGTAGCAGCCTTAGGGCAAGATCACAATGCAAAAGCTATGGGCTAAACATCTACAGGTTGCAGTGACTTCTGGGCGTGCAGTTTAAGATTTACATAAAGATTGCTTTAATACAGAGGAACCTAATGCAAAAATAGTGACCGTTTGCCACAAAATTCCCACCCAGCATGAAAAAGTAAGCACTTATTCATGCTCTGGGTTTTATCTTCTTTGTCTCCTGCCTACAATTTAGTTGAAGAGGTGGGAAGAAGCCTAGGAAAAAAAACCAAAACAAAACACATGCCCTGACTCTATTAAAAGTCAGTGAGAGTTTTGATATTAATGAGTCAGTATTTTTCCCAAAGTATACCAGAACTCAATGGAAGCAGCATGCCAACTTTTTTTTTTCCATGACATTCTGGATGAAACACATTTTGACAACTAGACACAGATAATCTTGGCCTGTACAAACCACTTAGGGTAGAAGAGCGGGCAAAAGATGTGAGAAGTATTATAAGATGCTTTTGGGGGAGGTGGGAGGGTGCATAATGAAATGCATAGTAAAAAGAAAAGAGTGTAAGTAGGAATAAAGAGAGTGTGAGGTTCTCAAGGTGAGAAAGTAAGTTTTCCTGATGTAGAAGGGGGGAAAAGAAATTTAGAAATCAGCGTTTGATCGTCTCTATTTTTAATGACATGTAAAATCTTTGCAGAAAAAAAAGGGACAATGTCAGATTAAAAATAAAATTGAATTGGTGCCTTATTTTTTAACTTTTCTAATTAAAGAGGAAAAACTTTAAACATCCAATTTCTTTGTCTATATTTATCATGCTATATAGATCCTTCCTCATGGAAGGTGAGAAGACATTTCAGTTATTTGGTTTATGATGCACAGAACCTTCAGGCTCTAAATTCTGAAAAGCTGCACATGCAATAACCTCAGAGAGATGTTCCACAGACCATGTAGAAATCTAGAAAATGAAAATATACATATAAAGTCAATTTCTGCAAAAATCTATCCTGAGTAAGACAGCAAATACAAGCAGTACAATTTAGAGCTGAGATACAGTTTTGTTGTCCACTAGATGGCAACATCCTCTCGATAATGAGACACATTGATTAAACCCAAGAGTTCTTGCAGTTTTTTGATTTGTTACTATTTTGCTGGGGTTTTTTTGTTTGGTTGGCTTCTTTTTAGAAGATAAAGCAAGAATGGTAAAGTTAATCTTACTAATATTTCTCTCCTTGCCACCCCTCCCTGTCTTGCAGAGAGCCCTAACAAGCACAGCAGAAGACCTAAGGAAGAAAAGTTCTTTAGGTTCCACCCAGAGTAATTTCTTTCTTTACTGAAAACTTAGATTAGATGAACTGTTCTGTTTTCATATATAAGTGCCCTTGCAAGCTTAGTTCGTTAACTACAGAACAGCGATATAGTACAAATTCCTCTAAAATTTAATTTCACTTTTTAGTTGGAGCCCACATCGTGACAACCTTCAAATAACCATTGACCAATATCTAGTATGTTATTGGTCAGGCTGCTAAGAACCTCAGTCTCTTCCAGGTCTCTCTATCTGGGATACTTTACAATACAAAATGGACCCAGAGGACTGAAGATTTTTTGCTGAACAGGAGCAGTCTTGAAGCCCTGGGATCTTACACCAAGCTGCATCTTACCCGATTTTAAAACCCCAAGGAAGCCTGTGGGCCATGACTCCCATTTCTCCTGTAGTTTCTCAATGCTTTTAAATTTCTGTCTTCATATCACTATGCTCAAAGCCTCCAACTTAATTATTTTCTTTTTCTCCTGCCCTCTCCAACAAAATGTGTTTTTTAAAACTACTTCTGTAAAAATTTTCAACATTTCACCCTGCTCCCAAACCCTGACATTTCCCCCTGCCCTCCAGACTTTCTATTTTATAGATTAACCTCTGATTATTCTTACCTCAAACAATGCATCTCAGAATTTTTCATGTTTTGAGTTTCTTACAGTTGAATTTGACCAGAATTTTTGCTAAACCTTTTTCACAATTTGTGTGTGCTTTCTTCTCAGTGCAACAAGCTTTCAGAAAAAAACCCAAAACAACAAAAAAAACCCCACAAACAAACTTTGGGGCTTTTTTATGTTTGATTTAATGCAGAAGTGTTTGGGGGTTTTGGGGGGGTTAGCTTTTTGCGGTTTTGTTTTGTTTGTTTTTTAATGAAATCAATAATTAAGATAAAATCAACCATAGCACAGCTGATTGGAAAGATGCCTAGTCAGCAAGGAGAATATTAACTGAATCTTCTGGTAAACAACAGTCACAGCTTCTGGCCAGCTGAATCTAAGCCTAACATCCACTCTATAGGTAAATCAGGTAGGATTTAGCTCATCCCTATAAACATACTCAACAACACAGAATTCTTGATTTGAACTAGTTTTCTACGCTGCCTTTTCAATCAGTGGGGAGAAAAAGAGACTTCTACAGTACTAGTCATGGGATTTATTTTAGTTGCCTACCTTAGGACTTCTAAAACTAGGTTACATGAATCCCTCCCAGAGAGACTAATAAGTTAAGATTCTTGCCAAGTGCTCTGGGAATCACTACCAAGATTTCCATCGACCTCCTTTCTGCAACAGAACAGAAATACTGCACACCATAGCTATTTAAAAGATTCCTTTTTAAAGTGACTGCATTAACCTCCTATGCAATGAATCTCTTTCCCATCTCCCATAGGAAAATTTATAGCTGACTATAAAAGCCCCAATATTTCTTACTCTTGTCAAGGAATGATGAGTGATTTTGCAAATATAAACTTGTCAATATAATAGCTCCATTAAGGCTGAATGATCTGTGAGGGTCTATTGCTACGACATTAGAATTTGCAATGAAAGTTTGATTCAAGTGTTTATATTAAGATTTTGGCTATATTTACGGCATCTTGGGATAATAACAGCAAAAATAAAAAGACTTTTGTACATTTGCCCTAAACAAGATTCAAGAGAGCACAGTAAGAAAGAAGGGAAAGGCTAAAGGGAACATGATAGGCCATTAAAATTACTCACAAGTTATAAAATCTGAAAGAAATAATTTAGAAGGCCCCAATAAGTCGTAAAGAAAGTGACAATATTTACCACCCAGAACGTGGGCTCGAATAGTGGGGCAGATTTCCTGAGAGAGATATCTATTAGATGTCAAAGCACTCAAAGGAGGTAAGGGACTCCTTGGGCTTGTGTTACGTAAAACAGGGTTAGAACAAATCCCTTGAACTACCACAGGCAGCTGAGCAAACTGTTTACAAAACCAGTAATTAATTCCATCTACTGCCTCCTACCCTTCATGAATCATGGTACAAAAAGAAGACGGTAGGCAAAACCCATTTTTAAGAGGTGGAAAGTATGCACCCAAAATACATATTTTAAAGTAATATTATGCGAAAAATCTGTTAGTTTTGAAGTGGGAGCCTACAAACTCTACCCTACTTTGTTAGCTCCAAGGCATTCTGTTGTCATACTGAAGAGGTGGACAGGTATGGATTTAAATTGCATGTTCTTCTGAGGAAAACATAGGCTTGTGACTGATTAAATAAGATTAATTTTCTTCAAAGTTAGGGGTTTTTTTTCTTTTAAAATGTTTATCATTATTATAGATGTTTAAATACTTCATGTAGCACCCCATGTTCCACAGCAAAAAATCCCCAGAGAAGGACCTAATGTCAGTATGCAGTGCTGAATTCTAAGGACAGCAGATGGACATGACCAGATTATCTGGGTAACACATGGAAAATCTAAACATTAATAATTTGAAAAAAAAATGTGAGCCAAGATATGGCCCCACATAGCTGAAAAAAAATTAACATAAGCAGAGAGAAGTATGGAGGGAAAATTGAGATGTGTACAGTGATTAAAAACTGGAATCAAGCCAGATTTTATGATCTCCTTAATGTTTGCTCACAGTACTTCTATTTTTTTTTTCTTTTCACATAATTCTTGAATTTTTAGTTCCATACTTTTTAAAAGACACTATATTATAAGGGATCAGTAAAATGGTATCTTTCATTCAGAAAGTTAGTCTTGCATGTTCCTGATCTTTTTTCGTTAAGTATCTTTAGAGATAACAAAAAACTCAATCCCAAACCTCTTTTACCTCCCAGTGACATCTCTAATACGTGCCAGATGCTTTATCATATACCTGAACCACATCAGTAGTACATCTTAAAATATTAAAACACACTCATAAATTGGAGAAGGGACATTCTTAATGGCTGGTGGTACATTTTTACATAGTGTTAAGTAAAACAATCCACAACTAATTCTGACTTGTCTTTTTCCAGAACTGCCAAGTTTTATGAGTGCTTTCACATGTAAATCTGAAAAACAGGGTTTGGTTACCTTGGTGCATTAAGACAGATAAGCATTACCTTAAAACGATATGGACTATGAAATAACAGACTTGTCTCTCTTGTTACCTTGATTTTTTTCTGCATAAACATTTCTGACTGGCTAGAAATTAACTGTTCATTTAAACAACTTTTATGTATTTTTTTTATTTCTGTGACGCAGGCTGTCTACCACATTCACAGTTATGAGAGACAAGATTTAAAAGGAACACACACAAAGTGGACCCTTTAAATTTTTTAACCCCTGCTACGAATACAATGCCTTGAGACACTATGGACTCCATAACACATAATTTTATGTAACAAACACTGTTTAAAACGCTTCCAGAAACCCAGAGGGCAGCCCTTCTTTCTTGTTACGTATTCACATGGCTATATTCAAAAGCCAAAGTTCTCTGTATTTGGACAACAAAATTTTACTGACATTACAACAATACCAAACTAGGTTTCATTAAAACAAATGTTTCCCATTTTTGCTTTGACACAACAGATCAGATTTTTTCACTAACATGAGATGGAAAAAATGGGAGGGGAGAATGAAGTAGTAAACCAAAAAAAAGATCAGTATATGATGACGAAGTCCTCCCAGAAGTGGATGATCTGTAACAAAAATGTCTGGATGCAAACCATTTTTGTAGATGCTAAACACTGCAATGGAGCATAAAAGGGGAGGGGAGAGAAGCAGGCACAGAGAGGAAAAATAAAGGCCACCTAGATAAAACAATCTTTTTCTCCTAATAGATTCAGCTTGGATTTTTTTCCTTAATTTATTAGAACTGGACAGAAGACTTTAGAAACATAACATCATTATTTAGCAAAAATATTATTAGAAACATCACTTGACTGGCTTTGTGGTAGTCTCAAATGCCCTCCTTGGAAAAAAATCACATAAAAATTGCACTGTATTTGTTTCATTCTGCCACATGCCAAGCAGATGAAGGAAGTTAATGCCGAGACACAAATACTCTCAGCCACTGCTTTTCCCAGGCTCGTTCCCTCTCGGAGGCGTGAGCTCAGCACATGACTCCTTCCAGCATTCTTCCAAAGCCACAAGCCACACCCAATGGCCATGATTCTTCTGCACTTAAAAAAGTTGTATTTGGTAAGATACTTTTACTCTTAAGGAGGAACACAATTTTCCGGATTTGGATATTATTAAATTCTCAAGCAAAAATACAGCAGAATCCCAGGCGGGTGTGAGATTTCACCTAAGCACTTGCAAGTGCCATGTGCAAAGGCAGAAACTCAGTAACAGCCCTACCACATACTGAGGGCATCCTGCAATGACATTAGAGCAGAGTATTCACCATTGGATGATCTCAGTAATTTGGGCCTCCCAGTGGGCCACGGACTCCTTTTTATCAGCCAGGTCTCTCATCTCTTCTTCCAGCTGCCGGTTATTCACACTCAGCCTCTCAAACATGGTGGTGAGCTGAATAAAAATTTAAACAACTTGTTAAAGGTATAAGCTGCTGTGACTCCATCTCTGTGCAGACTCAAAGCACGTGTTCCCCTCTCCCACATTGTGCATATGCTTTAAAAATTGGTACTACCCATCACAATAAACACCATGTTACAATAAAAGCCAGAATCTCTTCTCATGTATGACCTTAGCTGTACTGAAAGGCCATTTTTAAGGACTAGAACTACATTTTTACTCTAAGAAATTAATTAGTTTTCTGAGAATTAGTCTCCAAACACCTCTACAACTCTTAGAAGGTTTCTGCTTTGCACCATATAGGTGTGGAATATTCTATATAGAAAAACCTACATTAAAAGAGCAAAGCAAGGGCACAAAAATTGTTACAGCTCAGATAAAACTGCCGAACATCTCCCTTGTTTAGTAACCATGGAGTATGAAAGGCTTAATAGATACAGGCGCGAGTCAGTCCTGAGATTCTCCAGGTGTCTCGCATTCCCCTATTTTTCATTTTACATACTTGCAGACAGGGAAATTGAAATTAAATGCACATCTGTAAGTACAATATGTTATACCTAGCAATTAACCTCACTTGCATTCACATAGCTGTCATTCATACATGCACATTCTGCAAGACAAAAGCCACAGCTAACCTGAGTTGGTATTGGGACCTAAACCTTCATTATATTAAATAATTATTCAGAAAGTCAAAGTAGAATCAAATCAAATGGACTTTATAGGAAGGCCTGCTTAGGACAATGAATCTCATGTGAAAGGCTTCTTTTAGTACTGAAATATATTAACAAATCAAAATGATGAAAAAAAAATCAGTTTTAAATCTATTCTGCTTTTTACTTCCGAGTACTCCACTCCGCATTTATCATTTAAATGGGCTTATGATTTAAATATGCCTATTTATTAAATGTCATTTGACAAGAAAAATACAAAGAAGGAAGGGGAAGGGGAAGAGAAAAAAGAGACTGAGCAGAAAAACTATCAAAGTGACTAGTCTTCTAGTGCTCTTGGACTAAGCCTACATATAGACATATATAGTATGCATCTTATACTGGTGTGAAAACATACTTTAATTTGAACACTGACATGCAAACATGCTTACTTTGAAGAACACTGTACTTTCATCACATTTTTAGAAAATTTAATGCATTACAAAAAGAATAGACAAGTTTAGCAAGACTTGGCTAATCCACAATGAACTTGAATAACCTGTCAAAATGAACAATAAAGAGATAATCTAAATGCACAGAACATAATTATTCCTCGCTCAACACACTTCAATTAATATGCCTTATCATTTGTATTTTTTTAATATCTCAAAGTAACACTTAATCTCAATGGACAGGAGGGGCTCTGCTATTTCACAGTAATTGACATGCAAATATACTCTAAGTGATCACATCATTAACTATGTATTTTTATAGTTGGGTCATACAATGAAATAATCTTTTTTTTTCCCTTAAGATATTGTCTAAAGTTAATCTTACCAAACTGTAATACCATCTAACTCAATTCCTACACATAAATACACATACCTGCATATATATACATATGTACACACATTCTCAAGTTCAGATACATGTAGATACTCTCTATTCAAATCAATTAATCACCACTTTTTGTGTAATATTAATTTCTGCTATCAATTAAGAGTTAATAATAACCAATACAGCTCTACATTGTCCAATTTGTACATAGCATACAGAGGTTGTAAACT
>NW_008796042.1:601696-648408 GCF_000699145.1 Aptenodytes forsteri
TTTTTTTTCCCTTAAGATATTGTCTAAAGTTAATCTTACCAAACTGTAATACCATCTAACTCAATTCCTACACATAAATACACATACCTGCATATATATACATATGTACACACATTCTCAAGTTCAGATACATGTAGATACTCTCTATTCAAATCAATTAATCACCACTTTTTGTGTAATATTAATTTCTGCTATCAATTAAGAGTTAATAATAACCAATACAGCTCTACATTGTCCAATTTGTACATAGCATACAGTAGTTGTAAACTCAGGACTCAAGTAATCAGCACTTACCTTATCAAGTTCATTTGAAAGTTTTTTGTTTTCCTCTGTTAGCAGAATCTTTTCTCGTTCATACTTCTGTCTGAACTCTGTTTCAAATTCCTCTCTTTCACTTTGGCTAAGAAATAAAATGAAGTAGAATAAGAAGTTTCCTATTCTAAAACTCATCACACTGTTCACTTAAATACATAAAGATCAACGCACACACTAGCTGAAAGGAAAGTACTACATTGGTAATACCACAGCCTATTAAAACTAAGAAAGTAATGTATTGTACTACCATCTCAGGACTATAAGACAGTCTGTTGAATTTTATCATTAGACAATGATCTTTCCTTCAGTACAGAATTAATAGAGCTCCACTGAGCTAACATTTATCAATCCACTTATACATATTTTATTCTTTAGATGAATCCTTCAAACATCGAACAGCTGTAATTCTGCAGACCGAAGTGTGTGTCAATATTCTAAGACACTCACGTAAATTCTCAGCTCACAGAAACATTATTTTAAATTAGACATTTCTATAATTCCAAGTTTCACACAGAATGACAGGCAAAAATGACCACATATGAAACCAGAACACACAGAAACTACATTAAAGCACTTGGGGCTGGGTCTCTGATAAGAAAAGCTTATACGGGCTAGTCTTTGGACAATTTAGAACAGCCAGAGGACACATTTGAACTGTTAATTCCGGTACCATACATTTACTATCAGCAAAAAGTGGATGGATAACCTATACAATCCTACTACCACCAGATTCTAGAGCAGGTTTGGACCATTCTTTCTGAGAAAGAGTTTCAAAGTAGCTGTTTCACCCAACCCTTCCCTTCTCCTGTGGATGTCATTCAGTAGAGGAGAACCCTTGGGTGATTCTGCTTAACATCAACTTTGATCTTGCACAATGAATATAAGAACCTGAAAATAAATGAAGCCGCAGGTCCTCTGTTTGCTAAAAAACATTGTAATTTCCTTAAAGTAGTGTATGGCAATGTTTTAGATGTATAACTCCCACCTCACAACCACTCTTTTGAGACTCACTACATTTGCATCTTGTATTCACCATTTCACCAATTATTCAGCTAACCGGCACAAAGTTCATCAGTAGGTTGATGGAATTATACTATAAATGCCACAGATACAGTAAATATCCATTCAGCAAATACCACTGTCCAGCCTTAAAAGGTTTGAAAAAGTGCCCAGTGTAAAAGTTTAACTCTGTAAAAATAAAATCCAAGAGAAACCTTGTCTTGAGCATTGCAATTTTTTTTCTCTATACCAATCAGAATTTTACATTGTGCAACAGAGAAATTACATCCTCACCTCTTTTTCTGAGATGCAGAACTACTACAACTCTGCCAAACTGAGTGAACACCCTTAAAAGATGAGAAGTGTCAGTGGTTACAGTGAACCCAGTTAAGAGTAACACTGGTTTGAATTTCCTATTCTTAATTTGAAATTCATTTAGTGCTTCAACCACTCTTTGAAATCTAGTACAGCATGTTAGACTCATGGTGAAATTCTGTGTTGCTAGGCATCCTTTGAAACATAACACTACATCCTAACAAAGTAACATACTATCGTTACTGTTTAAACGCCAAGTTTGAAATTCACCACCGCTCCTTTTCTATATCAACAGATTCCATGCATATGATGAGCAGTCTAGGGAAAAGGCAGGAAGAGATTAAAGCATTGGCTGTCAGGGGAATTAATAACAGGTGCTGCTTCTGTTTGCAAGGCATAGATTCAAAGCTAATTTCTCAGACAGTAGAAAAAACTAATTTTTAATTAATTTCTTTTATTTAGCTTTCATGGTTTTATTTAGGGTTTTTTATTCTGTATTTGTCTGAAATTTGTTCTTTTAAGGCTTTAAGGCTCAAAGCAGCCGTAAATGGTGGTGGATTAAGGAAGCTTTGGACTGGTAAAAGAGTCCACCATATTTGTAGCTTTCTGTATTTTACGTTCTTAATTCAACTGGTGATTGTCACTAACCCAGTAAGTCAGATTGCTATAGTACAAGACAGAAACAAAGAAGATAAGTTTTAAACAGAGGAGAATGTGGGTATAATCTGTCATACCCAAATGATAGACATTACTCAGCAAACCGCAGAACTGTGACAGACTCCATAGGCGTACCTTGGACAGCCAGGAAGATCAAAATAACACATTCGCTTTGAAGCCTGGCATCCTCCTGTCCCATCAAGCTTTTTCTCTCATCTAAAATTTAGCTATGTATCTGCCCTTCAACTTTAAGAAATCATACATGATCGAGCTTTCTTTTTATCAGTACAATAACTGCAGCAAACCACATGCAAGCAATGTGAAATACATCTTTATGGTATCACTTTGTCACTCCAGCTCTTTATTGCAGCTGTACAAAGTGGAGTAATATTTTATCTTACTGCTTTGAAACCAAGAAAAGTAGACCTGAAACAAACACCAGCCCCCAGGCTTCTTTACATCACACAGTTTAAAAACAGCAAACGCTGTTTTATAAAGCTCTCTGCTTCATAAATCTATCATTAAAAGACAGGCTTAAAATAAACTTCTACAAACACGATTTATTTTACACAGTTTCTTGTACCTTCTTCTGAAGTATTTCATAATGACAATTCTAAGAAATGGAATATCGTGCTACACAGATCACTGGCCTGATACCGTGTTCCTACGTTCCCAACTTTAATAGCATGCAGTTTATCAGACTTTAGCAAAGGGCAATCGTTTTGTACAGAAAGGTAGTTTCTCTCCCTTGAAGACTTATGCTGTTGAAATAGCAAAAGTAAGAAAGCTTAAATTTGAAGGAAACAAAGAAAAAATACCCATTTTAAAAAAATGAAACAGAAACCACCAGCATGTAAGTTACATAAAAAAGTACACACAGATTTTGACCAAGCCCTTATTCACTCTATACTATAGCCTCTATGAAGTAATGCAACCGCATCCTCTTATCAAAGCCTTCTTTTTTAAATATGCACTAAAGATTATTTTTAGACCACTAAAATTTTTTCCCAAACTGTATACGCACACTTCAACCCCACACCCACCCCATGCCTATTGTTGAAATAATTCCACTTATTTCAGCATAAAGCCTCCAGGTGCTTCCTTTTCAACACTGACATTGAACACCTCTGTACTGGCAGACTCACTAAAAGCTAAAAACAGTATGTGTAAGCAGAAACAAAAAAAAAAAAAATCCATGTTCTCTTATGAAAAACTACCAAATACTGAGAATCGAGCAGCAACAGCATTTCTTCCATTCCTAATATTTAAGCTTCCCTTCTAAATCCCTGAACTACTACAGAAGTCAATCTGTAGCACACCTTGAACAGTGGACTTCTGCATTTCTGTGGAGTCCTAATACTTGCGTGAGATTCTGCAGATCTCTTTAACAAAACCCAGTTAAGATCAGGTCTTCGTTAATCAGTCATCGTGTGCTTGGACACCTGACTTCATATGATGCTGAAGCCCTTCCCGTTACGAGCCAAATGCCGGATTCTGGTTATGTGACACACTTCTGTTCATGCTTTAAAATGTTCTCTTACACCAACACTTGAAATACATACAGAAACACACAGTTACGTCAGCACTCATTTTAGATTTGCATCCAGTTCTTTTTTTATTTATAGAGAGAAACTAGACTGAAAGAAGGTGTATGAACTAGCTAGCATGAAGCAGATCAGCATTGTTAGGCCGTTTGTTACTTCACTAGATAGCTTATGCCTACAGTAGTCCGATGACTGATGTTAACACTGGATGGAACCCAGCATGGATTAGCCTTAGTCCGCATTAAGTGACTGTTCCTGTGCTGGCAGAAAAGCAAGCAATAGTTGATCTCCAACACATTAGTTTTGCATCAAAAGATGAAAATACCAAACAGAAAAAGATGTCAAAAAACTATTTTAAACTGCAACATAAGCTTCAGGGGTTGACTTACCCTGAGCTGAAAGTCTGCAACTCAAGTTACATACCTTGGAATGGTCAGCCAGTGCAAGAATTCTGGTGCAAAATTAACTGTTTCAGCACAGGGTTGTGGATTTTTTTTTGTTCTGCTGTATTTTTAAAGGTGACTATTTTCAAACCTGGCATTAGCTCAGCCAAAATGCACCTGTCTGCACTACAGTTAAGGAAGCAATAGTGTGTTTGGAAACATACTAGGAGACTTCAAAGATATTTTGAGCTTAAAGGTAAATTCCATACAATACTCACTTTTCTCTTCTGGTTTTCTCTAGCTTGTCTTTCAAAATCATGATCTCCTTCTTGAGGGCAAGCTGCTGGCTCTCTGCATCCCGTAGTTCTTTCTTCAGACTTTTTATTTCATTAGCATGTATTATTTCACGTTTAGATAGTTCCTCTTCATAGAAAACACTTTTCTTTTCCAGGTCTGCCTTTAATTTAGTGATCTCTTGCTGGTGTTCTATACTGCTTACCCCAGGTGAGCGACCAACCTGTTTTTGCTAAAATAAACAGCCCCAAGTTAGCACTCAAGAATGCTGAAAATTATGCTTAATAACAACTCAATATTCATAAGTCTATGTTTAGAAAATATCCCATTACAGATGAGTTAAACACATCTATCTCAGCTTTTCTGAAAATTTGTTAAAGCGTAAATCTGAACTGTGCTCTTTATCATTTTGTGATTTAAATGCAGTAATAGTTTTCAAGCCATTGAAAATTTGATCATCACTTTAAACATCTCGGGCCACATTCTGACTCCCCTTACATCCCGTCAGAAAGTGACCACAGAATTAGAAGATTTTTATGCTCCCACTCACATGGTTGACAGCAACAAGTTCAAGTGACTTTCAGGAATGGAGAATAAGGACTATGATATGCAGTTAATATATTTTAAAGCACGAATAATTTGTGGAAAAGCTATACTAAGACAAACAGAGGCTTAACTGAAGGCTAAAATCTAGCTACAGCAACACTATATGGATTGCACTGATCAGGAGGGAAACCTGACCTATTTTACTCGAACTGACCATTTACATCATGGTGGATTAATAGGAAAAACAAGCTTTAAACAATAAGAGTAATTACTTCACTTTTCGCAGCTGCATAGCTCTCTTAGTGAGGTCTTCTGGCATTTCAATAGTCTTTACACATTGCTTCAGGATACATACACATTTGCACCAAATGCTGCACTCACTAAACTCAATGTCCTGCCATAACATAGAGGAGGAGCAAGATCAGGTTCAAAATGAGATAGTGGCATGACATGCACTGAAATCGAAGTATGGAAATACTTTTTAATGTAAACACATGTATAACTTGGTTTGGAATTTTTTCTATTTTTTTAAATATGTAATTAAAGGTAGTCTAATGAAAGGAAATTACTTAATAAAAACACTGTGTTTTGAGAAAGTACAGGTAACTGGAATACCTACTTCCTTACGGCGACTGTCTCACACCTTCAGGAGGATCAAAGATATTTTGCTAATTTTACCTCCATTCTTACCATGAGATATTAAAATCCTCCCAGTTACCCTTAATTAAACATGGCTTTGGGCAATTTTCTTTTGCTGATGTATGAATGGATTTTAAGAGCTTAATGTTATTGTAGAACACTCAGATGAGCCGAATTTCTACCATGACGAATTCTATGAGAAAGCTGGGCCTTGCTGCTAGTGTCAGCAGAACACTGCAAACCCCCCTAAATGTATGAGCCAGATATGTGCTGCTACCACATTGTTTTCTCTAACTCATCAAAACGACCATCTGTTTTGATCTAAGAGTAAAATCCTGCCCTTAGGATGCAGAATGGTAAATTGGAGCAAGAAGATGCCATCCTAACAGGAGACGGTTTGAAGAAAGAAAGATTAAAAAAAAAAAGAAAGGAAGTATAGGAATTTTCTGTCATGCACAGGCAGTTAACTACCGAACTTGTTTGCTACTGCCCAACGTGCCGAATTGCCTACACACGTATACGGCAATGGAGCACGTAAAAAGTTTAGGCCTTGCAATATCAGCTATCAGGTACGTAAAATGTTTTAATGGTATTTTGTATTTTTTCCACAATGAAAAGATACTATTATGACCATAAGACATGGTGCAGTAAAAGAGAGAGCTGGATGGTATTGTACAGCGGCTTACAGAACTAGAGTAATATAGTAAACAGAGAATATATTTTGAATGGATGCCAGCACAAATTCCAAATAGATGTTTTCATACATGCCTGTTTCAAGTGGACAAATGGTGCAACTGAGACATAATGCATCTCCTGGCACATAGATAGTTAGATGCCATCACTCTGCGCTGGAAGTCTTGCCTCTCTCCCCCTCTCATGCACACACACAGACACACACAAAAACCCAAATAAAAAAACCTCCACACAGCAGCTCTTTCATTAGGCAATTATGAAGCTGAATAGTCCAAACTGACAGCAGCGTTGTAAATATTACTATATGTATTGACATGTATATCACGTACTATGGTTACGATAATTGCAACATTAACAGACATCAAGTTTTGCACTTGAAGAATAAAGAAGAATAACCATTAAATACTGCAATAATAGAGCAGGTGGCATGGGAAAACTTACTATTTAAGTAACGTAATCCTAAATGAACATACCATTAAAAAATCTTGGAAGACTTCTGGCTTGACTTTAATGAGATTAGTCTTTTGTTACAAGTGCTATTTTGTGTTGCTTCAAGACTTGTATCTTGCCCTTTGCATTTGGTAATAATAATTTACCTTGGTTAAGAATATGAAGAATCTTACTTAGGATTGTGATGGTAATAGCCCAAAGTTTTATGGTATAAATATTTGCCAAATGCAACATATTAAGAAAGATACAATCTTCCTTATTACAATCCTATTAATTATTGCTTATGTGGATTACTGTATTATTCCTCTCAATTTAATAATTTGCTGTTGCTCAGGTAGGAAGGAAAGAGTTGAGAATTTCATTTTCAATATGCTACCTAAATATTTAACATGGAGAAATTAGTCTAAACTTGCTTAAAATGAACTTACAAAAGAATACACAAAAAAATAAACCAGCCATACAAATTAGCATGAAAAATTGCCTAGTTGGCTCAAAACAGACTCACCCAACACACCTTTTCTGTATGTGTAATTCAATCCAGAAACAGAATTTTAGCTGTCTGAATACACACCTAAGGCTTTATAACTAAGTTTACTGAAGTCAACAGCAAGCGTAAGATCTTCAAGCACACCTATGAAATGCCCTAAAAACTAACAATAAATACGTCTATCTACTGGTGAAGAACAGAGAGAGGTTTGTAGGTATTGTAATATTGCTTTGATGAAAATTAAAGCCCTCCTCTTCCGTTGTTACGTATAGCTGTATTTTTCAACTTTAATGGAAGCTTGATTAGAATCAGAAATTTATTGCAAATGGTAACTGGTTTCTTTTGGTACCTTCCTCCACATGTGGTCCAAGTCATTAACTTCTTCACTTACTCATACTGTATGCTTTCACTACTCTTACCATTCCAGTATCGCATTCAGCTTCACTGTGAAGAACATGAGAGATGCCTTACTGGGTCAGACCAGTATCTTTGCTAAAGCAGTGGCTATTTGGGGACAGCACCCAGGCCTGCCTTTTTTATGAGGTCCATTTCCCTTGGAATACAACAACTCTTGGACTACAGGTATTAGAGGGGACCTCTCAGCATAGTCAGGCAACCTGATGTTCATCAAGTTTGTCTAATCCCTTTATGAATCTGCCAAAACTGTCACAACCAAACTCCTGTGGCAACAAGTTCCAGGAATTCACTCCCCATTCTGTGAAGAAATACTGTATTAAATGCATGTCCTGTTTGTTTCATCAGTGCCCCTCGGTCATAGTACCATAGGTACATAGGTACAACAGTCATTTCCATTCGCCTTATCCACTACCTTCGTGATTTTGTAAACATTAAACATCATTTCCCCTCAGCTTCTTCCTGACCAAATTTAAAAGTGACATCCAGATAGATGTTTTCATGACTGTTTCAAGCGAGACATAATGCATCTCCTGGCACATAGATAGTTAGATGCTGTTTAATGCGCCCCAGGATGCAGTTTGGCCTATTGGCGGCCAGGGCACACTGCTGACTCGTATTGAGCCCGCTTTTTTTGAAAATCCAAACACATGACATCCACTGGATCTCCTTTATCCACACACTTACCGACAACTTCGCAGAACCCCAGCAGGTGAGTGTTGCAGGACTTGGCTGGACAGAAGGCACACTGCCTCTTTCCCAACAGGCTCTGCTTCATCCATGAGCTCACTGACCTTATTCTTTACTACAGCCTCTACCCCTTTCCTAAGGAAGTCACACCCACTCCTCTGCGGTTCCCAGGATCTTCTGGATGAGAGTTACAGTGGCACAGCAGGCCGTCTGTAATAAGAGGGTGCACGTCTTGGCCAGCAGTTCTCTTACTTCTCACCCGAGTTCCTTCAGAACCTCCTTGGCGAGGCCACGGCTCCGGGCGACTTCACACCTGACTCACCTGCCAGCTCTAACGCTTCCTGCACGTCATCCTCAGACTGATCCAGCTCATCTGACCAACCTGCTGCACAGAATGCACTCTGTGTGGCAATCTCCCCTGCTTCAGCAGTAAAGTCTGACACATCAAAAACTCATTGGGCGTTTCTGCCACAGCCCTATCAACTCAGAGATTACCTTTTTCATCCCTGCCAACAAACAGCCCCATGAGTTTCCTAAGGTGGCTTTCTGCTTTTGATTTCAAGAACTTCCCGCAATCACTCTGAGCATCCTTTGCAAAGTGCTTTCTAAATCCCCTTTATTTAGCCCTCAACATCCTGTTTACACTTAACCTGCCATCATTTATGGGCTTTTCTGTTCTCCTCATTTGGAGGAACTTTCCTTTTTTCTTTAAATATTGACCTTTTCTCTACGATAGCCTCCTGAACTTAACTCAGGAGCCATGCAGAGCTTTTACTGAATTGATAATGCAGTATCACAACAACCGCACGCGATCCAAAGTGTGCTTACTGCACTGTGAAACATTACTAAGAAAGCTGCAAGTCCCCTCTCCTCTTCTGATAAACTTGCCCAGTTGTTATAAATCAGCATATCATTTATTCTCAATAGATCTCCAATAAATTCCTCTCGCCTCAAACTGTCATACAAACTCTTTGCTGACAGTGAAGATTCATGAAAGCAGAAGAAACACATCTTAATTTTCAGGTAACAATCTGAATCACAGCAGCAGCAGCTTTATACATCCAATTTCATATTGAATGGATTTCCTTATTTTCAATTAACAAAGGAAGGCAAAATAAAAGAATGTTTGCAAAAAAATCCCGAATTTTCTGTGCAGTGACTTAAGTTGACTGACTAACCTGACTTAAGCTGACTGACTAACCTGCCAGCTCTAACGCTTCCTGCACGTTATCCTCAGACTGATCCAGCTCATCTGACCAACCTGCTGCACAGTATGCACTCTGTGTGGCAATCTCCCCTGCTTCAGCAGTAAAGTCTGATACATCAAAACCTCATGATGTGAGTGTCCCACAGAATGTCCCACAGAATTCTAATAAACCCCTCCCCCCATTATTCATGTAAATTAAGACCAGAATAGGCCTAATCTGACATTTTGCACAAAAAGTTTAGAATTATCCTACTGGACGAAACATTGGGAACAGGATTTTACTGTAAATGAACAGCAATCCTCATGTGGAAACAAAAAAACCCCTCTCATTCATTTTTTGAGAAAGTGTAATTTCTTCAGAGCACTGTATGAAAAGTGTAATTTCTTCAGAGCACCGTATAAAATGCTAAATTATAGAATGAAATAACAGTTAACATTCTTGGCTTACTTAAATTTCTGCTCCTAAAAACACATACATGTGTGAGCAATCTCATTGATATAAACAAAACTCTTCATGCTCAGTGCTGCTCTTGTGCAAAAATGTCTCAACTTCTGGCTGAGAAGCAGAATACACTAAAACTTTTCCTTTACAGTTACATCAGTTGACATCTATTGTGGAGGAAACCATCTTTGTTTTGACTTGCACGCTGAGGAACAACACAGTACACAGAACACCTATACAGAAACCTGCACAGGCTGCAGGTTTATCTTCAAATACTCAACCATCCTACACTAAGAAAAGCCAATGCTTTTAACAGGTAAAGTTAAACAAAGTAATAATGGAAGCAATTTGGTAAGAAATCATTGAGTATTAAGAAATATTCAGTGAGCAGTGAACACACTGGCCTGCAAAGTGCATTAAGCAAATGTTAATTTTTCTGGACAATAATGCGATGCATGCTTGCATTAATATTCAGCATCAACTGACGTGACAAACTGGCAATACCCTTTTGTCCTACATCTGAAAGCAATCAAACAGATGCAAGTCCTAGTTGACTAGTAAGTTTGCAGGTGTTAATATCAAAACAGACCAACCTTTAGCCCTTCTACTTCGCTTTCCAACTGTTTAGAGTACTGTTCACTCCTCTCTCGCAATTTCCTGTCTTTGGATGCCTCAGCAGCTGCAGCTTCAGCTTGGACTTCCAGCTACAAAAGTACATACGTTTTTAATAGGTAGGATTCTTGTTTTTTGTTTTTTTCAAAAATCTATTGATGGTTTTCAATATAAGAGATAAATCTTCAGCACTAAACTGGACACTTCAAATTCTTAGAAAACAAAATCGGTACTGTTTGAAACAACAATCAAAGAGTTAAAGATTTACAGATAACAAAAAAATTACTTTGTCAGAAAACCTTACATATAGCTACTATTTCATAGATTCTAAACAGTCTTCTCACCACTTACTTCTTTTTTAAGTCTCTCTGTTCTGCGTAACTCTTGCCTTAAACTTTCTACTTTTTGCATCACCACTTCCATTTCTTCCTCCTTATCTCGGAGCTGGCGGGCAAGCTTTTGTTTTTGAGAGTGCAAGTCTGTCAGCCGCTCGTTCATCTCTGAGAACTCCTGCATTGCCAATTTCCGCTGGCTGTGTGCATCTTTCAGCTCTTTGGCTTGGGATTTTAATCTGTCACTAGACTCTGCCAGTTCCTACAGTTTAAAAAAAGAATTAAGTAATAAACCTAGAAAGCTGCAAGGCCAATTCTGTCTTTGGATGCGCATCTAACGCCTTCTCCAGAGTGAACAGAAACTACATATTCATTTCTTTTCATGAATGCATCTACGATACAGATTGTATGCCTCTATAAATAAGGAAAGAGGCCAGGTTTTACACTACTAAAGTTGGTAAAACTGCATAAACGTAAACCAAGTTGGAATTTACTCCATTATTATAGGTTCAACACAAAAGCTTTCAAGCACTTGCATTAAAATATAAAAATACCTTGCTTTCTTCATTAAAAATGTAATTAGCATAGTTTTTCAAGAACTACTTAAGTGAATAAAAAGAATAGTACTTATTCTCAACTGCTAAATGATTAAAAAAAGATTTTGCATTAATTGAATGGAAAACTCTGTTCTATGAAAATTTCTACTTTAGAAGCTTTTGAAAACTGACCTGCAATGGCAAGTATGATTTTCACACACTGTACCATAACACCAAATGCTACAGAAAGTTTCAGGCCACAAAACACTGTAGTGATTAGCAGCAATGTATGATAATTATTCTTTTAAAAGAACCCACATGAAATAACACTGCTAGTGCTGTGATAACCCTACAGCACAATACCTTCACAAAGCTTGCTGTGTCCTAGATCTGTGCTACTACACTACGAATGAAGGACCACAACAGTTTAAATGGTTTAATGACGTTCAGCCAAACCGGAGCAGAGCAAAAAAGCAAGGAAAAGCGAGTCTGAGGATGAAAAGAAGAGTGGCAGGAAGAATTAATATTTGGCACTGTTGACACCTATACAAATTTAAAAGCATTTTCTAAGGTTGTTAAAAAGAGGTCCTAATCACTACAAGTTGTTTTAGAAGAGAGATGGTCTTTCTTGGACAAACTGGCAGCTTTCAAGGTTTTAAGAGGCTTAAGGGTTAAAAGAAACAGCATTAAATACAGCTGGCACATCAACATTGAGTATGGACTCTAAAATACTAGGCCAATATAATCATGATGAGAAACAGGCTAATGTATTTCACACCTGATTACATTTTCAGGTTGACTTAACCATGAATACAAAAAAGAGCCATGAAAGACAGTATGTTTTAAATAAGAAAACAAGGAATCAGGGAGACAGAGAAGAAGAAATAAAACTCAGTATTCTTTAACTGTAGTTATTTCAAGTTGCTTTTCAATCTTCATATTTGGGCAATTTTTCATATCTCTCTTCTGGAAACACTTCTGTGACACAGCCCTAATACCATATTCTTAATAGTTTTTCCCTGCTACAGTCTCACCATTCTTCAGATTAAACTAGTTGTCTGGAATAGTTCTTCTCTACTCTGTCTTCTAACCACTATCATTATCACCTTAATCTGAAGCTATAAAACCTTCTTTGCAGCCACCATGCAATTTGGATCATGGAGTTGTTCACTATCTAGAAGCAGTCACCTAGGACCACCCAGCAATCATACGTACAACACGTTAAATAATGTCCTTGTCTTCAAAAAAGAGGCAGAAAGCAAAGTAGGTCACACAACGCTACACATTTGTTGTCTGCTCATTAATTTTACACTTGAAAGTTATTTCAAGCAAAATGAACAAAAATAAAATAGTCTTTAGGGTTTAGAAGAGTTGCTGACAAAATGCTTTTACCTTATTAAGATCTTCCCTCTCTTGCTTCAGCGTTCTGACCTGTTTCTCAAAAGCCTTTATTTGTCTGGAAGCGTCATCCAACTCCCGCCTTGCAGTGCTGGCCTCCTCAAGTTGCTGTTCTAGCTGACCAGAATCTAGAAAAAGCATCAGACTTCTGAATAGGTTAAGGAAAAAAATCATTATTCTAGAATAGCATAGTCTAGCTGCTTGAGGCCCCTTCAGTACTTGTTCTTGTTTTCATTTAATCACAAAATAATGCAATTCTTATCTGGTTTAGAACAGGGAGTAGGTTGTTTCAACTGCCATTATCTGCTTTTAACACAACAGAATAAAAGGTCACAGCTTGCTGCAAAACAACATAGAAAACGATAACAACTTTTCACATTATAATAATCATGCACTATACATAATTCTGTAATGTATGCTTTAACATGACCTATACATTTGACCTTTATGCACTGT
Source organism: Aptenodytes forsteri (assembly GCF_000699145.1). Lineage (NCBI taxonomy): Eukaryota > Metazoa > Chordata > Aves > Sphenisciformes > Spheniscidae > Aptenodytes > Aptenodytes forsteri. Next base: position 615,106 of record NW_008796042.1, read on the forward strand.
GATGTAATATATAACGCATCTTTTACTACACTGTAATTATGAACAGTTTCCCTCCTCCCCCCACATTCCCCCAGAAAGAAACAGTAGAAGTAACGGGTCACTCAAGAGCTGGCAAATGTTCTCCTGTTGATACACTTAAAACTAACTTCAGATGATTTTACTTATTTCTAGTGTGAAAACCACTTGTGTTTATGTGATCTGCTTTATTACCACTATAAATACATCAAAACTATTACAGCCAGTTTCTTACCAACTGTCAGTTACACAATGAAAGTACATGTCTAAGCCACAGCTAAATAATGTCATATTGATATGCTCAAGTGCTACAACACGAAAAGTTGAAATCCATAAAATATGACAACTGAAAATTTCTAACTGAAAATTTCTAGCTAGTGGGTGTTTTTTCCCCTCCTACTTTTCACTTAAAAACAGAAATTTAAAGCAAGATATGTATGAAGGTAGGTTAATTCCAAGTTCTATGAAATCACTGAATATTTTGCCTTTGATTTCAGTTGTGGCAGGTCTTCAGACCACACGTATTTACCCACAGAACAGGAACCCATCTACACTCTTAATAAGAGCCTTTTACTACATTTTCATAAATGCAACCCTAAGAGACTGGCTCTTGGAGAAATCAAACATAAAAACACATACATTTCTAAGAGCTGTAATTTCTGAAACACAAGAATTTTAGAAGCAAATGAATGCCATTAGCTTATACCCAGACAAATAGTCACTATTATTTTAATTCATTGACTCTTGTTTAAAAATTTAAAAGAATGCATTTAAATAAGAGATGTAGCTCAAAGCCAGAAATTATTAACTGCCTCTCTTATGTAGTCTACGCTGAAGTCACCAGCAAAAAGAAAGTTTATATATGGCTCTGCTGAGCCAAGATAAATCTCTCTTCCGTGCACGAACTACTTTGTTCCACACTCTGTTTTCTTCTTCCATCGCTGCCCTTTACATATTTGGCAATATGAAAGATTCCTCAAAGTTTTCTCCTATGTAACTTAGCGAACAAAAATTATAACTTTGACCTCAAAAATTGAAAGCATATGCTAGCTTGTCATTTCCTGGAAAACTAGATAGACAAGAAAAACATATTTTTCTAAGGTCCCCCTGGTGACGCTACTGAATTTGACACAATTTCATGTTCATTTTTTATTACCTTTTTAAGCAGGTGTTTACTCTTACAGTTCCAGAAGAGGCAGTAAAACAGGTTAAAGAATATAACCAAAAGCTAGTTGTGACATATGTGTAGTCAATGGTAATTTTCCATCTAATCACCCTAGTTGTTGAAACATTTTAGCTAATATATGCAAACACTCACTGTAGGATGTTATTACATTAAATTGCCCAAGAGATGAGCCCAAAGCATAAAGTTCAGCTCTGCACCTGAACTGAACCTTCTTTAAAGTTCATCAGATCTAGATCTGGAAATTTAGATATTTTAAAGGCCACCCAGAAAACCTGGAACTAGCTCCCCTAAACCTGTAAGCATTCAGACATGACCATCATTTGGTTTGTGCCCGTATTCTGTCATTAATTTAGTTTTAAAATCTATCTCACAAAAAAAACCCATAAAAATCAAGCGAAATACAACATTCTCTTTTCCCAGTTTTATCAAATTAGCTTGTATTAGTTACAGCTCAAGGCACAAATGAGTGTCTTCTAACTAATGGCTGGGCTCTGAGGTCGTAGTCTATCATAAGGCATTCAATACTGGGAAAGTTATGTGGCGACTGGGGATGGATTAGACAACTCTACATCTTCCTCATTTGATCACATTATTCACTTCCAACCCCAAAACCAAAAGCACATATTGTATCTAGGAATAAATATAAAAATATGTATGTGGCGTGAAGCAGAAAATTCTTAATGGATACTTAAGGGAAAACCTTCTCAATACTAACTGACTTGTACTGGGAAAGTTATGTGGCGACTGGGGATGGATTAGACAACTCTACATCTTCCTCATTTGATCACATTATTCACTTCCAACCCCAAAACCAAAAGCACATATTGTATCTAGGAATAAATATAAAAATATGTATGTGGCGTGAAGCAGAAAATTCTTAATGGATACTTAAGGGAAAACCTTCTCAATACTAACTGACTTGTTTTAAATGTGAAAGAGGGTATCAGTTGTGCTGGGGAATGTTCCCACACCTTTTAAATTTTTTTTTCATTACCAAAGGAGGAGAGTAATACCTTCAGCAATGAACTAAAATCTAAGTTGCAGCTCAACAGTCAAGAATAAAATAAAATTAAAGCTGATCCTGATGCTCTTCTATGAAGGGATGGTCCCATTCAAAAGCTGTTCTTATAGATGTTGCTTTTCAGTGGTCCCAAAGAGCCAAAAACAGAGCTGCGGATTGCTGCAGAACAGAGGATTCTGATCGTGTTGTCTTCTTCGTCATTACAGCAGCAACTGAAGGGACATTTGGCTGGAGAGAAACCTCACAAAAACCTTTGTCCTGACACAGCACCAACATGGCATCACTCAAACCAGAGAGTGATCCTCCCTGAGCTAGTTAAGCCACGTTCACATCCAAAAATAATGCTTATGGTACAATACAAAACTGCTGCATCATACCCAGCAGCTGTCCAACTGTGTAACAGACTTTTTTCAGTCTACACAATTTTAACAGCAGATAATCTATGTGCTGCAGACTGCAGTTCATACATAGCATGCTTCTGCCCCATAACATAGCAGCAGAGTCTAAACACACCAACTAAAATGTCTGGAAGTTAAGTTCAAGTTATTCTTTCTGTGGGTGTCGCTGCTGGCATTCCTGACACTTTCAGGAACTGAATGAAGTCTTTTCACAAATACAAAGCAGAGCAAATCTTTTTTTGTAGTTTCCTCCAACCGTTCTCTCTGGGTTTTTTCTCTTGCCACAGGTAAGATATGGACATATAATAGAGATCCATCTACCTCTACTTTTGTATGATTTCTCTCTCACATAAAATGCAGACATTTTCCTATTTGGATTGACAAGAGGAATCACATTTGTCCTCCCCGTTTCTATGGCTCTAGTCCTGATACCTAACAGTCTCTATCACTCTTGTTAATTTTCCTAAACAAAAACCACATTGCTATACTTCCTTTCTTTCTCTTTGAAGATGTGTCTGCTCTGAAGATCCTACTTTGAAGAAACTGTTATGGAGCAGGATAGCAGAAGTCCTATGCTATGAATCACTACAAGAGAAAATTCCCTTTAACTTAATTCAGAGCATCAAATCAAGAATACTGAATATTAGTATTAGAAGCTAGCCTTTAAAGTAGGCTAAAAAGATATTAGCTAAACAGACAGCAAATTGGTTCACTAACAGCTATAGTCAACATGGTGGTGCAATAGAAGCTCTCCCTCTGGAAGTTCTTAAAACATGAATTGCCAGAATCTGGGAGAGTAAGGCTGGAAAAAGGTGGATTTGGATATATCGAATTTCTTTGAATCTTTCCCTAAATGTCTCTAGTAGCCTCTGTAAAGACACAGGATATTGGGCTAAGTAGATCTTTGCTTTTTGACTAGTTTGGGAGTTCTAAAGAAAGGCAGTATGACATTAATTAAAGAAATTCAGCTCTTTATCTGCACAGATTTCAAAAAACAGTTTTAAAACTTAAAATACTGAGATACTTGATAAGCCAAGTTTTTAGTTATCATAAAATCTTCATGAACTCTCAGAAGCAAAGGAATTAAATGGAAAGGAAATAAATATTCAGTTTTGTAAGAAATGATAGCTCATTGACAGCAGAGGTGAGAGGTGGTTCTTCCCCCTCCCATCTCCCTTTCCTCGTATGCTCCTGTTGCCCACCTTGTGCTGATTTATCAGATCACGCGTTGATTAAATTCTCTGTATCTAGACAGTTCTTTCCTTGTTTAATTGAATGAATTAAACTCAAGAGAGAGTCTGGGGCATGCACAGAGAAAGGAGGGGCCACACAGCTGTGAGCAGGACCCATTTTGATGGGTCTGATTTTGAGTTTTGTCTGGTCAGTTCTGCTGCTTATGGAACTGCAGCCTTATAGCCCATAGCGTCCTCTCTCATGGAAAACACCCTTCACTACTCCCTGCCACTTGGAAAACTCATTATCATTGTAGTTTCATGCACACAGCCTACCTCCCAGATAACCCACACTTTTCTAAAAGTACTGTACCAAGAAAATACTCAGAAAAATCACATCTCATTTTCCAAGAAAATACTCAGAAAAATCACATCTCCAGTTTGAACTAGCTTTTACTCCGCATCCAGTTACAATGCACTAAGTAACAGCACACTATAAACCTCTGTGGTTTCAAAGAAAACATAAATATAATCAAAATTGTGATCACGTCTCACAAATTCGGCCCTTCCAAGGAAAATTCAACAGAAAATGAGATAATGAAAAGTATCAATTGATGCTTAAATCATAACAAATCACCTGTCCATCAAATATTTTTAAGACTATTAAAACTGCTCGGCTAAAGTCTTCACCTCACGTTTACTCACGCAAAGAAGAAACAACACCTTCCTTCCTTCCGGTTTACTACCTATTTACCCTCATACCAGAGTCCAGAGATGTACAAAGCAAGGAATGCTAAAGGTATGCTACAGTGACTATGACTTCTGAAAGGACTGCAGTGACTTTTGATACTGCCAAAAATAACCAAACCAGTGCTCCATCCGCTCTTGCAGTACACATTGCAGAACGAAGGAAATTGGCCATGGTTTCACGGATTCTCAGGTAGAGCCTGATTCACATCCATGTAAATGAGCAACACCACAATTTAAAACTAGTGGAATTTTACCACTAATAATAATAGCAGAAGCCATTGAAATCTTCCTTCTCCCTTGCAACTGGAATTACTGAAGTACTGAATATTAAGTTGAATTTGTAGAAAATGTTGAGCTACCAATGAAGAGCAAAGGGTAAAATAAGAAGTAAAAATAGACTGGAAGACTATTTTAGAAAGCAGAGTAAAACTAACATTACATTATGAGAAAAAAATCTTGTCAAAATACTGTTTCCTGTTACAGTTTTTACATTAATATTTATAACATACCTGTTACCTGTTTCTTCAACTTTTCAATTTCTTCTTTCAAACTTTTAATTTCTAAATCTTTGCTTGCTGTTATTGGGCCATCTACTGTTGAATACTGCAGAGCCTGGACTGTCTGGGTGGACTCTAGAAAAAGATGGAAGAGAGAGGGACAAGTAACACGCCTGACATCTGAGGAGGACAAAAAGATATCACCAATAAATTAAGACACGCCAAAAAGCACCTCCACTGAGGACTCTACAGTTTATAATTTCCAACTACTAAGTGCCAATTTTTCAGTAATTGTCAGCTGGACAAACTAAGTTCTTAGAGGTTTTAAGAATGAAATCTTTATGCCATAGTAACCAAGGCACAATGCGAACAAAGTTAGCATGTTACAAGAAGTTGCATACATGGGATATTTCAGGCATGAAGAGTAACAGAAGTTTAATTTGTCAATGGAAATAATGAAGAGAATTCTTTTCTGCTAGAAAGCTCTCCAGGAGGTATATTTATTTTTTCCACAGTATAAATCATACCTTACAAAGCTGCAAGCTAATCTGAGTCAAAAAAGTAATCGAATGATTTTTTTTTTTTAGTGTCTATACCTTGCAGTTTTCTACTAAGTTCAAGCTTTTCCTGTTCTAGACGTCTTATTCTCCTCTCATAAGCTTCTGTTGCTAAACTATCCTCCAAAGTTCTTTGAATGCTGGCATCAAGATCCATGGAGGGCGGTCCAGCTGTCAGTCTTAGACAGCTGCGGTCTGAAAGCACACTGGGGGGAAAAAAATTAAAACAGTATTGGATTTTACAATAGGCTGTGCTTAAAGTAATTTTAAAAAAAACTGTATCAACTAATAAATAGTTGTTTAAATTGTGAATTACTATGTAATTTATTATACAGTCAAATAATACCTTGTTAGTATGTGCTCATTAAATATTGAATTCATTTTTACCTAGCATGACCGATCTCCTCAATGCATTTTTTGTTACATAAAAGTGAATGAACTCCTGATTAAAAATGATCATTATGGACAGCCTATGTTAGCCAGATAGCAAAAAGCAACAATCTAGATCATTAGTAAGATTACAATAACAGTTTATTTTAAAATTATTAATCTAGTTTCCCAAATACTTTAAAGACAACAATCACAACAAATGATGTGAAATTATCACATGACAGCTAGGGCACATACACATCAGAAATGCTGTGGCCCTGATTCTGTGGATACTCATGTACACATACTACTACTTATGCAAACAATCCTTCTGACGCCTACAGGACGTCACATAACCAGCATTACATGTGTTTGCAGAAACATAGGCCTGGTTTTTCAATGGTTGCAAACATTCTTTATTTATTTATTTTCATCAATGATCAAGGAGTATACATGGACTTCCTTGTTACTGTTTAATTTAGCAGTAGAGACGAACACGACAAATACCACATTAATACCAAATATCAGTAAAACTATTTTTTTTAAATTTCCATTCAGACTTACAAGACTGTCAAAGAACTAGAAATAAAACCGTTTTTTAAGTCTAATAAGCTAAGTTCTCTCTGAGTCCACACATCTGGTCTTAACTTTGTCATATGCCATTAACTTCACACATTGTCTGAAAACCACCTTTCTCAACAAAACTCCTCTGAACACAGGTGCTGACCTTTAAATTCATGTAAATTTTACCTGCAGAGTGCTCATTCTTTTGGACAGACAGCATTTTAGATTATGGCCTAGTAATTTCCTCAATAAACTACATTCTTTGGTATCTGCAGTTGGTTTCAGAGACAGAAACGTAAGATATTATGTAACTATCCTACAGACAATTTGGGAACTCTTAACTTACCAGCTACTTGTATATGTGAAACCCACAAATGGTAAATGATGGCCAGAAAATGCAGTGTGTGACGGTGGAGGCATTGTTTCCTAGAAAAATAACAGGACAGTTGAGTAAGTAATATCCTAATGGACTTAAAAGAAAAAGATTTTCGAGTTTAACCATATGTGAAGTGTTAGCGATAATATCATATTAACTATATTCACAGTCATCCTTATCTACAGCCCAAATATGAAATGGCATCACCTAAATCTATTTATAATAGCATGCAATTTACAAAAATACAGCATGCTGGCATAAAAATGCTTTTCCAATTAAATAGGCTATTGTTGGAGGAAAGCAGAATATTACACATATTAAAAGCCAATTTATTCCTTCGTTTTTTCCAAGAAGCTCTTAGCACAAAGAGTATCACCTTCTATTCCCTCCGATACTCCTCTCTGCAATTTAGTCAGCAGGGCTTCCTGCCTGTAGATTTACCAACCCCACTTCTGAGTGGGCTATCTCTATTTGGAGAGAACAAGTCAGACATTTACTAGAAAGAAGTAATACAACAGGGTTTTCTAATCCCATTAGCACTTTGACCATTTCTTCCTTCGTTGCTCCTTTTTCCTGCCAGACAAAGAACTACAAACCAAGACAAATCTTTGGGCTTCTCCTCAGGTTAAAATAACCCTGTTGCTATATTATTCGAACCATTGTAAGTTCTGATATTCTTAAATATCCTGTTAAAAGTTTCCTGTTTAACCCCAAGATGCAAGGTTTATGTTGCTATACTAGACATGGCCTTAACGGTCATCAAAAGAAACTCCCTAAGAAGATTATCACACTGAAAATGCTAAAAGGTTCTAAATTTTAAGAAAAGGTAACATAACGAATTTTTTCAAACCAAAAAAAATTTTTACATGTAAAACTCAGCAGGAGAGAACAAGCCTGTATTCAAAAGAAATCAAAAATTACCTTTTCAGTGGCGGCATCAGCTATATTACCTCACCACCTTGACCTTTTAGCAGACAAAAATCTTCACATTGAAAAAGAGTTCCCAGAATAAAAAGCAACACCAATGACATGGCTAGATTGTGTAAGTACATCAAGTCTACACTGTTGGGCATTTTGGAAACTAAGGACAAGACCAAATTACAAAGCCTTAACTTTCCAGTAATTGATAATAAAAATATAAATTATTACACACTATGGTTAGGAAAAGTAAAATTCTTTACTTCTCCTTTATATTTTATTTTCATATTTCATAGATTCGCGGTTCAAAACCATCTTTACAAATAACTTTTAAAAAGACCAAATGCATAATTGTGTGATTTTAACAGCCCATATGACAGTTTTCAGTTACCACACAGGTAACAATGTTGGTCCTAAAATATCCTATCTATTGATAACGATTTAAGAGTCTGTAAAAGAATTTGTTTCTTTGCTGATTCTTTGGCAGCGATCAAAATACTTATTTCCTGCTACTTGTGTGAATTCAACTGTATTATCATACTGACAAAATTATAACTGAATCTACAACTATCATGCCTATCAGTAAGGCTACTAAACCAAACAGTTAAAAGCTAAAAACCTGCAGAACTTAGGCCGCCTAATAATATTGTTTTGCCCTTTGTGTTTACGTGTACTTTTAACATACTGTTTGAATTTCATTATTACGTATGCAATTTTTCCCTGGGACCACAGTCTCATTCCAAGTTCAGGCAGAACAATAACAATCATGGCTTTTCAACCCTGCTTTTTATCTTCAGCACTGGCATTCCTCATTTGCTGTATGCCATTCAAACCTTGCAAAGAATTTAAAAGAAAAAAAAGTCTCATGGGCTTATCCGTGGTGCTGACTTCTGTAGTAGTAATGCAAGTATGTGAACTTTCCTCACAAGATGCTTATGACAGATGGCAGGGAAAACACCTCCAAGTTACACATAAGAATTTGAGGGGAAGCAATATTAAATACAACGTCGACTAGTTGAAGCAAAAATGTAAAATATCCTCAGTCATGCAATGCCTCAGGCTAGGGTTTTTTCAGAGATGCTAGCTGCGAAAAGAAATGGTATAAATTAAACAAACAAAAAAAAACCCCTTCACATGTTTCAAATGAGGAAACTGAAAATGAAGCTCCAGAAACCAGTGTTCATCTTGAACAGTTCAATGGCATTGCTTTTCACCCCCAGAAGTCTAAAGCAAATTAAGAATTGGACTCTGTTTTCACATCTGAGTCCAATAACTCCTCACAGGAGCATTCTTTCTTCACCTGCAGCTCCCTGCCTTCTTTACAATGGGAAAACATTCACACTGCACAGGCACCTTTTGAGTGCCTCAGCTGGGAGATTAGGCTCTAAAAAGGAAGACCCCTGGACTGGCCAACATTAGAATGTATGAATAACCTCCAAAAGGTATTGCAGCTTCACAAACATGACTTCACAAAGACTTGCTACACACAGCATCCATTCCTGCCACCCAACCCTGATAGCTGTTCCTGGACAAAATAACGTGCAAACAGGTATCTGAAGACTATATAAAACAGTTTTAAGATAAAAATACTTTAGCTGTGAAGGGAGATAGGCAATACCAGATGCAAGTGAGGAAAAACTGAGGAAAAAATGAAAAAAATGCAAGTTGTCCTACGCGGCTAGACTGATTTGCTTAATTTGCCTATACGAAAGGACTCAGACCTAATGCGCCACACCACATAACGTCTACCACTGGATTTCATCTAGTCAAAGTGTTTTCCACGTTTTACTGTGCAGTTGGAGGAAATGGAATGCAAATAATGAACATCCTGCCTTTATGAATTCATGTTGCCTAACACTCATCTGCAGGTCCAGGAAGCTCAGTGGAACTGAGAAGCACAGGCATTTCAGAAAACAAAAGCAAAAATTGTGAAAATGCTTCACCTCGCATGTAAATAGCAGGTTTCTGCATCTTTCAACAAACACCAAAAAAAAAAAAAAAAAAAGTATTTCCAAGGAGACAACACAAGGCATTCCTCTGATGCTAAGACCTCTATCATCTGTCAAAGTTCCTGTTCCAAAGTTTCTGTTAGCACAGAAACACTAACGTCGTTAAATATCAATAGTTGCAAAGCTTTTTAAGCAAAGGCAAAATCATTTGTTTCTCACTAAGATTGTTCCTGAAGAAATGGGAAAAAAAAAAAAAGTATTTCCAAGGAGACAACACAAGGCATTCCTCTGATGCTAAGACCTCTATCATCTGTCAAAGTTCCTGTTCCAAAGTTTCTGTTAGCACAGAAACACTAACGTCGTTAAATATCAATAGTTGCAAAGCTTTTTAAGCAAAGGCAAAATCATTTGTTTCTCACTAAGATTGTTCCTGAAGAAATGGCTGTAACATTTCTCCTAAATTTCCCAAAACTCAACTCAAGTCAGAAAACGGGCTGGAAAAAATTTAGTGGGAACGAACTGAATGGTATCTGACAGAGGTATGAGCAATTAAGAGTAGAGCACTACAATAAAATGCATTATGAAAACTTCGTACAAGTCTCAACAATGCTCTGCTAGAAATACTGTGTCTTGCAGACTATCTACATGTAAATATATTATTCTTTATAAGACCTGGACACTAAGAACTAGTTACTGGAAATAACAGATGTATGTTAGTTAAACACATGTAAAGTTACAGTGAATTTACAAAACTGAACTGAAGTCATTCTTACACATTTATGTTTGGAGGAACAGCCTCCGAACTATGAATGTATTCCCCCCACAGTTCTTCAAAGCAGCACTTTGTTGTTTATGCAAACACAGTGAACACACTGAAATAAACTGCCATTTACATATATTTTGTTGCAAAGTATACTACAAAAGCAGATTTGTCAAAATGTTAATCCCATACTTACAGAATTTTTTAAGCAATCATCATCCACATCAAAGTTTGATGTATCAGTGGGGCTGCTGACTTCTGGGATGTAGGGTGCCTCACAGTTTCTAATGTTGTCCCAATCAATCCCAGCAAAAAATGGATGGTTCTTGAAGTCTTCTATCCCATTTTGTCCAAGTCGATGCTCTCTGCTACAAATGAGCCTTCGGATGAGGTCCTTTGCACTTTCAGAGACATCTGTCACTTGAGCAGGAAACTGAAACCTCTCCTTAAGGATTAAAATAAGAGAAAACAGTTTATTACCAAGAAAAAGTTGGGAAAATCACCCTTCTTAGTGGAAATTATTATGTAGAAAAAGAAACGTGCAAATACTCCGGTTCTTAAACATATGCAGTAAGGTTTCTACGAAAAAGGCTTTCCCAAAGGATAGAAACTATGGAAATTTTTTTGTCTCCTAGTTTTTCTCCTTTATTTAAATTTCTCTTACACTGCCGAATTCTACAGCTACCTCCATGTGGAAGAACATTTAAGAATCTTCTGCATAAGCCAACCAATGGATCCCGCCAGAAGAAAGTAACGCAAAAGGAGTGATGTAATGTAGCCAAGATTTACTCCATAGAGTGAACTAACAGCCATGTTACCAAATCCAGATTTTTAGTTTTAACTGCTTTATCCTAAAGCAAAGCCATCTGCAATCCATAACCATAAACTTACTATATGGAAACATATTTTTTGTTCTACATTTATGAACATTAACTCAATTAGTACGTAAAAACTCATTTTTAAATAAGCCTCCAAGTTACCCTATCACTTATTAAAAATTAGCTGAGAGAGAGACAGAAAGAGAAAGTGCACTAACTTTGTGGTTCATTATTTTCCCATAGGTCTCCACCAAGGACTCAGCATAAAAGGGCGTTTCTCCATAAAGCATTTCATACATGCAAACGCCTAGGGACCACCAGTCACACTCGGGCCCATACTTCCCTTTTCCATCTTCCATGGCCTGCAAGATTTCTGGAGAGATGTAGTCTGGTGTTCCAACTGCCACTGAAGATTGGACCTGTAGAAGTTACATTTCCAGGACTAAAATCAACTTCCATCGTTACAGACACTGCTGCTTGTGGCACTGTGCATGTATATATAAATTTAGCCTAGCGTTCTGGTTATAGCAATAACAACTAAACACAATAAAAAGGCTTCTAAATTCATAAAGAAATACGTAAGCATCCAAGGCACTACAGTAATAGGCATCCAAATAATCCTTTTGCTCAACTCTTACAAATATTTAATAACAGAGAAAGAACAAAACTGTCAATTCTTAGGCTTAGAGTTGTTATTAAGTAATTATAGATTAGGTAATCACATATATTAACTCAAATACTTTGTAACACTCTGGGTCATGATTAACACACTGGAATTACATTCTAGTCACACCTACTATATACTGTGCAAGTTTAAATATACTACTAAAATATGATATATTAATTGTATCTCATCCTGCTTATTCTAAAGCTTACATTTTCAATAAAGATTAGAGCTCAAAGCTCAAAACTGAGAGATTCATAGTTCATCAACAAATACCTACTCAGTACTGATAGTGCAGCTTCTCTTTATTTATTCATGAGTTGACCATATGCATCTAAAAAGCTTTTAATAAACAGTAAATCCAAGCAAAGTGCAGTCATATTTTGAACCAAGGCTAGTTACATATCAATACCATCACAATTCCATTTCGTTTGACATAAGGCACGTTTTCTCTTTATTACCACACATTTTAGCAGCTAGCAAAGGACTGAAGAAAAGGTGTTTAGGAATATATCACTCTTTCGAATTTACCGTTCCATCTTCCATCAGTTTCAGACAAGAACCAAAATCTGCTAATCGAATATGTCCATTCATATCCATCAAAATGTTGTCTGGTTTAATATCCCTGCAAATAAAACACATTTCAGAATTAGTACAAAAGTGTACTGCGTAACGTATAGTCCAAGCATTAACTCTGCAACACCCTTATCATTCAAAACCAGCAACAGATCAGTAGATAGAACACAATCACTCATCATATGATGAAATTTGCACCAGGGACATTTCATGACAGGGGCTGTAGATCAAGTCATATAATGCCTGTTAATTTTAGTAAGAATTGTGTGGTCAGATTTCTCTCAACTCTCACAGGTAGATAGGAGAATCTTACTCGCTCTGAACTTTTGTAGGTAAAACTTTTAAATCCTCTAAAGAATTTTAGCGAAGAACTCTCAAGTCAAAGATGCACGCTTATACTGGAGCTGTGAAACAACCTCTAAGTTTTACTATAGAACAAAGGTCAATGAAACCCTAGCATAATTAACGCATTTTTAAATTTAGTATCTTTCATCAACATTTTTCTCTCACATACATCTCGGCTCATGATGTACGTCTGCCATACTTCTGCTGAAATACCAACAAAGCCATTGTACACACTGATGCAGCTCTGCTTGGCCAAATTCTGCAGCTATCTCATTCAGGTCATGATACACATCAAAAAATGTTTCTAAGAAGGCAACATAATAAATACTCCTTACTTTGCAAATTTGACTCTTTTTTTGGTCTCGTGTTTTACAGATACCCAAGTATACTGAAATATAGATAAAGTGTATACCCCCAGCATGCAGCTGACTAGGACGAAAGCATCTATACTCTCTAAGTTACCAGAGGAGCATTTCTTGTTCAACTTGCAAACTAGGTTCAAATGTTGAAATTCCTTTCCATTAAAATACAGTTATTGGAAATATCCATTAAGCTACATTTTTTAAATATATGACACTCTTAGTCTAACTTTATCTATTATATTCAAAAGATAAAACACAACTGTATGAATAAAGTACTATAAATACTTTCTCAGTGAACAGTCACTTATAAGACATAACATCAAATCCCCTAAACCAAACAAAAAAACCAAGTGAAGCCCTGACTTTGCTTCATTCCCCTAACAACTTACAAATTAATGTCATCAATCGCTTTGCAGACAAATTTCAAAATATTCACAAACTAAGATACTCACATTGCACATGACAGCAAGGTTTTGTTGGTTTTGGTGTTTTGGGTTTTTTTAATAGACTGAGTTATAAATTATGTTTACTGAGAATTTAATATGGCAAAAAAATTAGAACCACGCCTTGAACAACATTATAGAAGCAATGGCATGAAGGTGTCACACTGTTACACACTCAGTGACAATTGATATGGTAACAGTATGTTGTTTTGAAGAAAAGTAAAGTACTTTCTGAATTTGTGTTACCCAAAAACAAGCAGGTAGTGGCCCATGTTGAAAACAAATTTTAGCCACCTTGTAAATGTTTCTGCATGTTTGGAAAGTAAAAGCAAACACTACTTAAGAAATCATACTTTTGCCTCTCACAACTGAGCATAAAGACAATTCTTTACAAAATAAATCATAAAAATTAACTGAGTCCATTCTCTAAATAACATTCTTCTACTTGATTTTTGCTGACACTGAATATGCCACAGAATTGCAACCTCCAGATTGAGATAGTTTTATTTATTTTACATTCACCCACCAAAAACATTCCTTAAACATGTTCCTAAATAAAAACAAACACATGCTATTGAGACCTCTGGAATTATAACTTCAATTTAAAACACTTTGCAAAAACATGCACCTAAAAATCAAGTTCCTCTTAGAAGCTGGACCTAGTTCAAGCTAAACAAAAACATGAGTCACCCTTGAGGCTCCATTTATCCATGTTCTATCTTTTAATGCATTCCCAAGAGAAATCATCATCATCATCATCATCATCCCAACCTCCCCCATTCGATCTCACAGAACAGCAGAAAACATGAAAAATCTCACTCTGTTGACAACACTGTGCAAAAACAAACCTGCAAACATTGAAAGCACTCAGAGGAACAAGTATTTCTTGCAAAGCGAAGTTTGTAAGGCTCAGTAATAACTTCATAAGAACAATTTTTATAGTTAAGGAAAAAAAAAGAGACCAACTTAATGCATACAAATTCTTTTCAGCTCTTGTAACAGAAGGTAGGGGTTATCTACAACTGTTCTGAATTCAACTGAAAATTAATAAAAGACAGTTTGAAAGACAAGAATTGCTGGCACCTGTAGAGCAGAGTAGGCTATAAGCAAAGGGAAAGTTAAGAAAATTATGAGCTCCAGAGGGGAACAAGGAAGGGGAGTAATTATTGCCAGTGTAACTGAAGAGTTCGAAGGTGGTGATTATGGGGAAAAATACTATGTCATAAACCCCACATCTCTACTGAGCCTGCAGTTGTTAGATTCCACTAGAATTATGAGTTTTGTTCTAGGTTTTTGTTTTGAATGACATTTGGTGACTCTCCTTTAGTGATCAGAACCGATTCTTCTCCTGTTCTAAACAGAGCATGGTCTTCCCTCTTCACACCCACTCCACATTCCCTGACTTACCCCAGTTTCTTCACTGTATGAACTTGTTCCCTCTTCCCACGCTTCCATCTCGGCTGCAGGTTTTTTCCTATCATCCCCTGCCTCCTGGAGTCACCTCAAAAGTTCAGATGTCCAATCCTCCACGGCCTATCAAACCCGAATCTCCTCCCCTTTTATTTCCTTCTTTCACTCTCAGCTTCTTCACTCCTAAGTCCTAGTATCCCTGCATGTACGCATTTAACAAATGTCTTTTTCTCCCATCTCTGTTCTCAGCAGTCAGTATTTCCCCATAGTCACTTCCTAGATTCTCTTCCCAGTCCCACTGTCTTCCTATTCCTCTAATCCTTACTATCCTCTTTCCTCATGTCCAATTTTTGTTCTGTTGCACAGGAATCTTCTTTGGCACTAGAAGAACTAATTGGCACTTTGGCACTTTGGAACTAATAAGAGCATTATTAACAACAAAGAGCCTCCGCACTGTCTCTAGTGTCTATTTACCAACATCTCCCAAAATTGCAGGGCAATTCCCTTCATTCTTACAGCTCTGAAACTGCAAACCTACAGCAGAAGAAAACTGAAAAGCATTTAGGGACCAAACCCTGCATATGGCTGTTTGAGACTCATAACAACTGGCATACTGGGGGGGAAATTATAACCTGAAAATATCTAGGTGGGGGCCAGAAGAATGAAAATATGTCAATAACTCAAGGAAGATTCTCTCCTGGATTTCAACAGTGCCTCCATATCCCAGAGCAGCAGAATTTCTCACAGGGCTTGTAAGAATTATTTTATTCATTTAAAATCTATATATGAAAAAGCAATGCATGTTTCTTGATCTTGTTCCTGGAAAGAGACGACACTTACTGCTTCAGGCAGATACAAAGGAAGGAAAATTCCAGACCAAGTAGCTAAAATCTGGCAAAAGTAATGAGCAAATAATGAGAAGTTATATGGTTTAGTGAATAGACCACTGGGCTGAATCTCCATAGATAAGAGTTGCTGGGTGATTGTGGGCAAAGCATTTCAACACCACTCAACGATAACACTGGTGGCTCAGTCAAGCAACTAGTATCAATTGGCTAGAAGGCTATGGAGCACTAAGACTCTAATAACCCTGTAATTAGTTCACTATAATAAAAGAAAAAGGTCTGCTCAACTGAAATATGAAATAATAATTCCGTTTCAATAAGTATAAGCATAAGCATTTGGAAGCCATTTTATGAACCAGATTTATAGTGGGAACAAGTATTGAACTGGGGGAATTGCTCTGACACCACTGTGCCCTCTGGAGACCCTAAGTTCTACCAAGTCCCAGACAGTTCAGCCCTAGTCTTGAGAGCAGCTTCTGTGGGAAGTCCAATGTGCAATGGATACAGGTTGCCAGAGTTAGACCTGGTACAAATCAAGCTAGTACAAGTTCCTCAAATGTACTCCACAGTGAATTACGGGGACACGGGTACCCAGCATACCCAAAGAAACACAAACCTTTCTTAAATCAACTGTTTTGTAGCATTGCCACCTGAGGATGTGAACCGAGCAAAGACTGCTGTTCTGCTTTTTTTTGAATGAGTGATATACCAGCATCAAGGGAGCCAGAAGTCCGGGCCAAATAAACTTCTTTAAAAACATGTATGTCCGTTTAAACCATGACTCCAACACAGAGTACAGGAGTGCCTTCTATTTTTCTGAGCTGCATTGGCCTTGACTGTAGGAGAAAATCAGCACTGCACAGCAGCTTGGATAAAGTGATGCTCTTTGTTTTGCAGACTTTTGTTATTTGCTTCTGTTCATCGGGAGAATGCTATAGGAATAAACAGTCTGTGTGATACTGGAAACTTCACTTGCACAGAAAAATGAGTGTGGAGATTTGAAAAATCTTTAACGAATCCTTTTTCATAATGCTTCTTGGTTTAATATGGGGAGCTGTGCTTCAGATTGGCATGTTTACCCGGATGACTTCAGTCACCTCTCTTTAAAACTGTTTACTTTCTTAAGCCATAATTAAAACCCAAACATTTTACATACTAACTGTGTTAATATAAACAACATTCTGAAATGGGACTACAGCAGACATCTGGATTATTGCCATTCATTTTGATTTCTCTGTTAATGAGCCAGAGTAGAATTTCATTTGTTCAGTAAGACTGAAGAAAAAGTATTCCCTCTGAGACGTGCTAAATCCATAGCACATTCCAGCTGTAAAACAAACTAAAGAGAATTTTTAAGACATCTGAATGTATTTTTTTTTCCTGGATTCATTTCTGATACTAAACGAAGCTTCAGGAATCGTGAGGTCTTGCATATTGAAATTTGGACTAGACAACCTCCTTAAGTTCCTTCCAACTTGAATTATCTGATCATCTTATGGTTTCAAAGTATACCTGCTCCTGAGGTTCATCTCTGTCATTCTTTGAATCATTGAAACAATGTTATTCAGTTATTTGCAAGACCACATGGAGTTCCTCAGGTCTACAGCACAGGAAGCAGCAGATTCCAGAAGAATCTTAAGTTAATTTTGTTTCATGGGCAGCCTCATGGAGGCAGGGGACCAGACAAACAGAAAGGAAGATACGTCAAAAATAGAGTGACATGTAATGCAAGAACTGTAACACAATGATTAAGCAGCAGTCATGTCAGACACTACCAAAGATTATGCCAATGGACCAATTCACAGGCCCAAATATTTAAGTTTATGTGATAAAAACCCCTCTGGCATTAAAGAGTTTGTGACCAGTAGGGATCCCTCTTCTTGGTAACTGTACAGTTATGACGCAGAATGTGCTCACTTTGGTTATTTATTTGTAATGTATTTATTCTTTTTTTTCAAATCAAAAAAAGAATCAGAGGAGAAGGTGAGTCCTTCTTTGTAACTAGTATCAACAAAAGGTGGCCAGACGGTGCAAGGGGACACCTCTCAATATGTCCAATATGTCCTCATTGGAATAAACATTTCAGATGCTAATGGATTGTCCTCATGTACACAGCTGAGCTCTTAAAAAAGCAGCAGAACTGAAATTTCAATAAAGGGGCTTATGTGGTTCTACATTCGACAACTGCAATGCGAGCTGAGCCTGAAGAAAGAGATGGACCTGCCTGAAATCAAAGGAGCAATTTGATAGCTGAGCTACCAGTTTATTTTAGCTCACTGGATAAGAAAGGCATAATTTGGAGAACAAATTTTTATTTCTAATGTTAACATTAGAAAAGCATGGAAACGAATTAATTTTCCTAAACAGGTCCCATGCCCCAAGACATGCTGTCCTCGAATAGTAAAGAACAAAGTGAATACCTTACATTAAATTATTTTTCTGTGAAATTTTCACACGAACAGTATTTTTTTAATGCTACCAATGCAAATTAAAATACCAGCAGATGAGAAAAATAAATTTGTTTCAGGTGTAACTGCTGGCACAGAGAAACTGATCCAGACAACTTATTACTAATTGAGGATTTCACAGCACATTATTTTCTCATCATACATGCAAGAGCATTCCACAAAAGTATAAATCAAAAGGTTAAAAGCAGACATCAGCGGTTATAATTATCCACTCTTACAACAAGCAATGTTATCCTTTGCCAAGTTACCTACTCTAAAAAAAGGTAACCAAGATCTTACTGCCAGAATGCCTGGACTTTTTATCCAAAATTCCTTCAGAACATAGGATTATCCTTAGTCAGGACAGAAGTTTGGCAAACTGTTTATTTCACTCCCTTCTGTTGTTTCAGGCAGACTTTTATTCCACAATCCTCTTCTCCTCACGCAGAAATGCTACTTCCATGATAAAAAATGAAGACATTTGGTTTTGGCAGCATTCCAATGAAAGGAGGAAATTTGGTGCCTGTGAAGTTTTATTAAGGTATTCAGCGATGCCATACTGACAGCCCACTTAAGCAGAGTGAAATAGCTGGTGAACTTCGATCAAGAATGCTAGTCAATTGATGCATTTTTTTCCACAGTCAAACCTACGGGCATTGATGTCCAGGAGCTTATTTGTATTTTCCATTACACTGTACTGGGTTATATCAAAGTCAAAGTTGCCATATTCTGCCAACTAAAGTTTATCTGAATTCTAGTGAGGAAAAACTAGAAATAGGCTCCATCTGGCAGAAAGACCGATGTGCAATGAGCCAAATTAGATTTGGACAGTCGGCAGTTATTCTTTAGTAATCCCAATAAGATAGGCTGCACAAGATAGCAGCATGAGAAAACTGGAATATGTTGTACCTCATTAACCGTGCCTCTTATCAAGACTCTACGGTGCCTTCTCCTAAACAGACACTCCTCCACTTTTGGGTGGAATCCAAAAAGTGCGTATTTCAATTGAACTCAAAATCATTTAAATAACTTTGATCACAACCTTATTATTTACATAGCATCCAAACAGTTGCATCATGTTTGTATATTAAACAAAACCTGCTTCATATAAAGCTGACAAACTAAAGCTTGCAGCTGAAAAAGACATAGTAGCCTTGCATATAGCCTTGAAGTCGATAGGAATAGTCAAAGACTAAACACTTTAGGATTTAAGCCTTAATAAGCAAAGCAACTACATGGAAAAAATAAATGCTATAAACAATCTTATTTTAGAATTACAATGAGGAGGTTCAACTTTTTTTTTTTCCTTAAACAGTATCTTAATACTGTAAAACTCCCTTGTTTTCTTTTTAACTCTTGATAATAAATCATTATGTATGTAAGACAAAACAAGGGAGTTTTACAGTAACTCTTGATAATAAATCATTATGTATGTGTTGTTCCAGGAACACCCAGTAATTCACCTCTACTAAAAGAATCTCGCTACTCTCAGCAGCAGGAGATTCATCTAAATCTCATTAAAGTCAGTGGACAGACTCCCATCAATTACTAGGAAACATCAACCAACCAAGACAATAAAGGTTCTATATCTGTGATACAGTCATTATTCATTGATCAGTGTGTGCAATTTTATATTTATACTGTTACACATCCTAACCAAGTTTTAGTCTTAGTAATATTACAAAACTAAATGAAAGACAATAATGAAATCAAGGTTTCACGTACTAGATGCGGTACATGTGCTACATCCCATACAGAATCAGGTACGAAATCCAAACTTACTTAGTTTCAGACTATACGTCCTGCCAAAGTGTACTTTTTTAATCACTAATCCAGATTGAGAGAAATAATTTTGTGTCCACTAAAAATAAGGTAATTACATTCCGCTTTTACTACAAAGAACTTGCACCACAGGCTTGAACTACACAGTGCAAAAAACACTAAGGTGAATTGTTATCCACATTGACTGTGGGCAACACAGGAAGTGATGAATTGAAATCCCAGTGAAAGATACTTTGATGAGACATTAGAAAACACTTTCGTAATAACGACAGTAGGACACTGGAACAAATTGCTTAGGGAAATTTCACCACCTCCATCACTGTATTTTTTTTTAAGAACTGGTTAGACAAACATCTGTCAAGAGTGGTTTAGCTATAGTTTGATCTTGCCTTGCAGCAGAAGAAAAGTATTAGCTGACCTCTCCAAGTCCTCTCCCAGTCCTTTTCTCTACAGTTCCATACTGCTCTTTAATTTCTGCCACTCAGACAAGTATTCCGGACACAACACAGTATTTACCTTATGGTATCCAATGTTCTTTATGAATTTCAAATGCTAATAAAGGAAATAATAATAAACAACAGGGAATGAGTACATCAGCCAACACATATACATCTTGAGTTTGTTCAGGCACTGATATTCATTCCTGAACACTTGAACTGAGTGCAGTTACTGGTTTATAAATATACGCTCCACCACATCATATTATAACGTCCTAGAATTAATTTACCTTAGAAAAATGTCTCCCTGTGGCCTTCATGCATATGTATTTGCTTTCAAATAATGGATCACTCAAACATGATAACAGTTCTAAAACAAGGACAATTATTTTTAAAAGCTGCTTATATCCAATTTTTTTCTTCCTTCTTTTGAAAAAGTAAGTATAAGGAGTGATTTGAAAAATTCTTTTTGATAAGTGCTTGGCAGCTACATACTCCCTGTAGCTATTGTCTTTCATCTAAAATGCTAATCAACTGACAGAACCAGATATCTATGGAGAAAACCCTCACATCCAGGCTAGGCCCCTCACGCAGTATTCTGAAGAGATGTCAGGGCAAAGTCACTTGTGATGTCTAAGGATTGTTTCTATTGTCTTGTCAATTTTACAGACTAAAAGCAGGAACGCGCTATGTCATTTTATAACCATTTTAAACTTAGTACCTTACAATGCTGATTTACAGATGTCATTTTAAACACCTATAAAAAAAAAAAAAAGAGAGTTGTAGACATTATCAGAAGGACAATTCCTTATGGCAAACGATCATGGACATAACGAAAAGTCTGATATCCAATGCATCCTGAAACTGGTAAAAGTTCAAATTCAAAAAAAAGTTAATTGAAATAGTCTGACTACCAAACATTGGAACTGCCAAAAAACAAACAAATGAAAAACCCCAAAAATGAACTGGCCTCTTACAGTAGAGCAAGAATATCAGAAGGACAATTCCTTATGGCAAACGATCATGGACATAACGAAAAGTCTGATATCCAATGCATCCTGAAACTGGTAAAAGTTCAAATTCAAAAAAAAGTTAATTGAAATAGTCTGACTACCAAACATTGGAACTGCCAAAAAACAAACAAATGAAAAACCCCAAAAATGAACTGGCCTCTTACAGTAGAGCAAGAATATAGAAGCTAGTAACTTTCCTCAGGGTTGTCTCATACCCGAGTTACTCATATTAGACCAGAAAACTTGTAGGGACTCAAACATAAAATTGGGCACACAAAGAATTGAACATTTGAATGTTTAATAATGCATTGATCTTGAACAGAATAGTATTGTTGAGTAAAAATTCATGCATAAAAACATGACAGCCTTGTACAGTACTTCTTTTCAGTCATTTTAATAGTTTCAAATAGCTATTTGTGATGGTGTCTTAGGATGCAAAATATTTGAGGCACAAGCATAAAAGTTTTGAAAGATGTGCAAGCAGAAGATGGGAGAAACAAAACAGGAATGTTTTTTATTTTTTTTTTTTTTAGAAACAAAAGCCAATTTGAAAAACAAGTATTTGGTTTGAGAAGTCCAAACAGCAGCATAGGAAATTAGTAAAAATTGCTACTAACTGAATGCAATTTGTAAAACTCAAGGAGCAGACAATGCTCAGGAAATGAGATAAATATTCTTACACAAAACAAGACAAGTTGTAACATAACTACAGAACAATACTCTAAAGCTCTGGAGGTACCGTGCCATTTATTGATCAAAGTCAATCCAGAATTACAGTTAATTTGAAAGGACTACTCAAAATCCAACTGGACATGGCGCTTGGCAATCTGCTCTCATTGACCCTGCTCTGAGCAGGAGGGTTGGACTAGTTGATCTCAAGAGGTCCCTTCCAACCTCAACCATCCTGTGATTCTGAAATTATGATTAAAGCTGCCTTTTCAATTTTCTTTCAATAACAACATTCCAGTTATACTATATCAAAGCTCCCCAAATGTAATTCTGAAATGCAGTAACACCAAGATACTATATAATCAGTTATAGCAGCATATATACTTCGGAGCTCTTGTGGCTCAAGACAGAATGCGTCTTCAGCCTTAGTATTAATAATGTGCCTGGTTTTGCACTGGAAATTGCAGTTCATAAAACAAAAATTGGCAAAGTGTCTCTCTCTCAACTCTACAAGGATATGACAGGTAAAACCACAAAATTGTTGTGATCATTTCTTGCCATTTAGTAGCAGTCAGGCTTACAAAATTCGTTAAAATGAAAAACTTCCTTTTCCTGCTCTAAAGTCTGACAAACAGAAAGCCCCTATTTATCCCAAAATGCTCGGCAATCAAGGTTAGTCTTTGACATTGCTGACACTGTTAAGATAATAAATGCTGGCAAGATTGGCCTCAAGCATTAGGTAACACTACATGAGTAGCCATCCACACCACTGCTCCTTCGCACGGGTTTTCTCTGTGTAAGTAGTCCTGTCTATCAGAGGAAAGTCACCTCCTCATAAGAACGGCTTCAGCACACGAGTCTGCGGCTACAGCAGGGCACAGCGTACAAATCTCCTCCTTGTGTCTCAGGAGTATGGTAACCACCATAGCTCTGCTGCACCAAAGCAGCGTCCTTCTGTCACATACCAGTTTCAAGAAGAGTTTACGCTTACTGTCAGATAATGTAAAAGGATCAGCTACCCGGTTTATTCTATTGAAATATAACTTCATCACATGGTTTGCCTCTCACATCAGGAGCCCCAGCTACAGTCACAGCTTCCCCTAATCTCTCTTGCTTTTCTTAACTGAGGACTCTATCCTTATCCTGACTTCCTAGTTAATCATATTGAAACTCACTGTACAACAATTTTGAACTTAACAAGCAAAGGAAGACAAGATTTTTTCTTTTTTTTATTTTTCTTTTTTTTTTTTTTGAAACCAACATCAGCAAGGCAAGGTTTATAGTAAGGCTTTTAGGTCATAAAATATATATGGAATTTGCTGAAGATGCAAGCTAGGCATTATTCTGGCCTGGACTATTTATCTGAACTTCATATTCCAGTGCACGGATTACTTTTCTCACTATGTTTTCCTTAACTGATTTTTTTGTAAATTTGCAGTAACTATATGCGTGCTTCTTTATTATTATATATAAATATTCTCAGGAATACACAGAGACTAGAACAGAGTATATAAATATATCCAAAAGAAAAGGATTTAAGTCAGGACTGTTTGCTTATTGATGGTTCTTCAGAACCCAACTACTTGCAGGCAGGAGGGTTCAAAACAGGTGTTTGAATTATACCTTTATGTGACTAATTAACTGTGCCTACACTGAAAATACAACAATAACTTGAAATGAAGGAGCCTCTGGGAAAAAAGTGACGGCAGGGAGTGGATTGCTCACCTAGCAAGCAGCCTACACCAGAGGGGCCCTGAAGAAAAAAAAACAGTTGAAAATGGGCTGTGAACCAGAAGTTTTGCCATGGTGAGCTACGTACTATTTGTGAAGGAAGAGCTGGGAACCTTTAATTTACACAGCATTTAGAAAACAAAACAAAAAACGTGGTTTCATTTCTCTACCTCCATCTGATATTCTTCTAGTTTTCTAATAAGCTACGAATACATGCAGCCGAGGACCTGGCTGAAGGCACTCACTATTTTCGCCTCTTTAACCTGCCCAGCTGTCACAATGCTTTTTTTGGATCTGATCATTCTGCTTATAGTTTCACATTCCTCAACAGAAACTCCACACCAACAACCTTCATCAGAGAAAACAGCCATTTGAGTCAACACTTGAGAGAATAATGGCCTTCAAGTTCAAACCAAAGTTGCATGAATATTGAGAAACAACACTAAGTACGTGGCAGACAAATTTATTTCTCATAGAAGTGTATTCAAGTATCCTGAACACAGTTTGCTCTTTTTTGTGGCAGTCTATTAAATGATACTTTAAAATACTTACTGAAAAACAAACTAATTTAAGCTGATGGTGGTAGAAACAAGTTTCATTGACCACCCAACTTTAAATATTAGGTTTATTCCCTTAAGATTTCAACGTAATTACTACGAAATACCAAGCAGCTTGTTTGAATTCTGTGAACTTCAGTTGACAGAGCTATTTCTGGATTGCTGAACTGTACTCTTTTGTATCATTCTATACTTTTCCTCCAAAAGATAGGAATAAAAAGATTATTATGACAATTAAAAAAAAAAAGACTCTATATTTACCAGGTTTTGCCATGTCAACTTTATTGGAATTCCATTTTGGCTTCTAAGAACTTAAGTAAACAGATTAAGAACTCCACAACCACTACCCTGCAGCATATTCTACAGATTAAAAAATTAAAGTCTGCTAAGTAAGGCTAATTCATGTCAAAGCTTTTAGATTTCTAATAGTATCATGAGTTACTGGTGGGTAAAGGAGTAGAAAGAGTAAGCTCCTTAAGAATGTTATGTCCATCTGTGAGTGCCATCTGTCAAAGAAATCCTGAAAGAAGAGGCTAAAGAGGAATCCAGAATATGCCCAGCTGTTGTACTGTAAATTACTACCTATGCTAGAAAACTTTAACACATATTTCTAGGCAGATAAACGCTTTCTTTCCTTTTGATTCTCATTTTAGATATGCAATCTCTGCTCTCCGCATTTCAGTACAACCACACATAGTCTCTGAAACAGTTGATTGCATTGAATAATTCTGAGCGTAAATTAGACAACATAAACTGAGGATTTGATTGGATTTGGCGATGACAGTCAGAAAACATTTTTCATATGCATTTTTTTTAAATGCATATGAAAATGCATCAAACTGATGATACTAAGAAAGCAATTCACAGAAGAATGTTCACTCAGAAGCTGTCTGGACAATTTAACAAATATTAATACATATTCTTATATAAGTGTTTGTATGTGTATCTGTATAAGACACACATATATGTTTTTTAATTATCAGGGTTGTTTGTAAGTGCCCTGAGCTGAAGCAAGCTGTTAGTTGCAAATCACTAGAAAATTTCTGGGACTGGCGAAACAAACTAACCTGCTGGGTCCACACTGCATCACACAGCAACTCTTCCCTAGTCCTTTTCTATCTTCCTTTGGGAATAAATACAGATATAAATACACCAAGAATTATGGGAGGTGAGGGAAAGGGATATCTGTACAGAAATGAGTTCTGAGATCACTGGATGCTTTTCATTTTGCCAAAGGAAGGATATACAGTCTTAATATGAGGTTGATCTTATTTCTCTCCCATCCATGTACTTGATCAGCAATAAAAATCACCATGAAGCTATAAAAATATATTAAAGGGTGCAAAAAACCACACAGAAGAATGTAGAACATGCTTTAAAGACACATAAAGCATAAAGGAATAGAGAGCACATTATAAAAATTTAAATAAATTGTTTCTTGTTCCTGAGTTATGTGGGAAACAGAACAAAGATAAGATGCAAAGGCTGCAAAGTAAACCCTGGAGGCTAAAAAAAATGGTTTACAATGAGAAGAAAACCAATGCCATCCCAAGAGAATAAATATATACATCAAATAGTTGCCATAGCTGTTGCAAGCATGTGAAGAAGCACTGTTATATCCTATATATTTTACTGTTTTTCCCCCAGGCTAGTATGGCTTTAGATTTCACATATTTTTGAAAGCCCTTCCTGCCCAGCAGGAAGAAAAATGTTTCAGAAAACAACACTACTATACAGCCATTTTAACGTGCTGCACAGATCCTTTCCTTTCTTCTTCCTTCATCCAATAAAGGTTTACTCAACAGTTAAAGATACTTGTGATTCCTCTTTTTTTAATGGAAGTCAGTGCTGTTAAAACTATCTACCCCTCTCCAAAAAAAAAAAGGGGGGGGGGGGGAGGAAGGGGTTATTGAAGAACAACAGACAAAAGCATGGCTTTTCCAAATCTGTCTTCTACTTAACCGTGCCCTGAATTAACAGTATATAGGTTAAATGCTAATAGGAAAGAAGATTCCTTCCCAGTGAGTAAGTAAAAACTAGAACAGCGGAGAGCAAAGAACCTACTACTCCTGAAATAATAAAACTAAATTTGGGATAATCTCTCTTGCTTCCCCTCAGCTTGATCATGTTCTTTACTGTATTGCAAATACAGCATTGTATTTTTTACCTTTTGGTTATTTGCAAAAAATTAAATGCACTAATGAACAACTGTGTTGAAGGAATTCTATTCACGAGTTTTTAGAATACAGCAAAAGAAACTTCCATTAAATACAAGAAATGCAAAGTGACTGATTTTTAGGTACAGAGAAAAAGAGAGTAAGAACACGTGTGAAAGCACATCTATATGTGTGTGTGCGCAAGGGAAGAAAAACTGTGTTTCACTGGAAATTTAGATTATAGAATCATAAAATAGTTTGGGTTGGAAGGGACCTCTAAAGGTCATCTAGTCCAACCCCCCTGCAACGAGCAGGGACATCTGCAACTAGATCAGGTTGCTCAGAGCCCCGTCCAACCTGACCTTGAATGTTTCCAGGGATGGGCCATCCACCACCTCTCTGGGCAACCTGTGCCAGTGCTTCACCACCCTCAGCGTCAAAAATTTCTTCCTTATGTCTAGTCTAAATCTACCCCCCTCTAGTTTAAAGCCATTCCCCCTTGTCCTGCCACAACAGGCCCTGCTAAAAAGTTTGCCCCCATCTTTTTTATAAGCCCCCTTTAAGTGCTGATAGGCTGCAATAAGGTCTCCCCAGAGCCTTCTCTTCTCTAGGCTGAACAACCCCAACTCTCTCAGCCTTTCTTCAGAGGAGAGGTGTTCCGTCCCCCTCATCATTTTCATGGCCCTCTTCTGGACCCGCTCCAACAGGTCCGTGTCTTTCTTATGCTGAGGGCTCCAGAGCTGGACACAGTACTCCAGGCGGGGTCTCACCAGAGCAGAGTAGAGGGGCAGAATCGCCTCCCTCGACCTGCTGGCCACACTTCTTTTGATGCAGCCCAGGATACGATTGGCCTTCTGGGCTGCGAGCACACATTGCTGGCTCATGTCCAGCTTTTCATCCACCAGTACCCCCACGTCCTTCTCAGCAGGGCTGCTCTCAACCCCTTCATCCCCCAGCCTGTATTGATACCGGGGGTTGCCCTGACCCAGGTGCAGGACCTTGCACTTGGCCTTGTTAAACCTCATGAGGTTCACACGGGCCCACTTCTCAAGCTTGTCCAGGTCCCTCTGGATGGCATCCTGTCCCTCTGGCGTGTCGACCGCAGCACTCAGCTTGGTGTCATCTGCAAACTTGCTTCATGTTATTATTCATTCCATGTCAACCACATGAATAGGTGCTAGTTCAACCTGACCGATGTTGATACAGGCTGAATCAAAGCCTTGCTGGAGGCAGCAAGAAAAAGAATGAGTGCCTTACAGGAGTGTACGCTTGCAAGGCTTTATACTGAAAAGAAAGCAGCAGCAGAGGACTGTATCGTTTCCCGTGTGCTGTTGCATAGCCAGATGAAGAATCATGTCATGACCCTCCCATGAAATTCTCAACCAAGTCCTCCACAGGGAAAACAGCACACAGGGTGGAAGAACCCACCAGTGGAAGGAGCTGAAGAGGGACATAAGTGGCTCTAAATCCATGAGGAAAACACAAATGAAGAAACATACAAATCCTCCTACCTCTGTCATGAAGTAATTTTTTTTTTTCTTTACTATATCACTCAGGACTCCAAAGTAATTTTTAAAGGGTGAAAAGTAAACATCGTGCCTAGTTGCTCAGCTTCAGAGTCCTGACTGGGAAGGCAGTGCTTGCCTGCTGAAATACCTAATGCACTGCACGGCAGCAGCCACACCTGGCACATCAGTCTCACCCGCACGACCAGCCTTCCCCAAACCTGAATGCAAGAGAAGCTGGTAATGAATCTTTTGAGTCAGAAGTCCTACCCTGACAAGTAAAACAAGATACATCTTACATTATTATTTGGCATTAGTTATTCAGTTGTGTTAAGCTAATTCAATGTGAAAAACGTACAGGTTTTTTTCTGACTATGCAGAAGATTCCCTGGAAGTCTCCTGTGCCCATCTGAGAAACAGTCTTACTACTTCTTGAAAGATTTTTTTTCTCTCTTATTTTGCTATTTTGAGACAGTAGGGTGCTTTCCTTTTTGACACTAAAATTACATTCAAAGTAACAGATTCCTGGCCTATATGATGAGGTTTTGAATTTTCATTTTAACTCCTTACACTCAGGGATTCTTCTACCCTGTCTCCTTTTCAGGCTGCAGAGGATTTGGATGAGATTTTTAGGAGACTGAGGCTATGACCCTTCATCTGACCATGGGACACCAAGCAAGATGAGATATAGTCTAGGGATTTTTTCTCCTCAGAAAGACCAGCTCCTTGACCCTTCTTTGCTGTACAGCACAAACATATATGGAAGCAGAATGGAAAGAGCAGAAAACAGCGAACAGGAGGATGTGGCCCATGTGAGGACATGCTCCAAATTCCTAGCCGGGTGGTCGATTATTTCAGTAACAGTCAATTTTATTAATATTTTTTTTTCTATTGTGCTTTTTCACATTCAATGTTCATACAAAAGTCATTAACTGCGGAAGGAAGGAGTTTGTCAGAGAGAGAATTTTCGAGTCTTTAAAATGCTGAAAAGCAGTAGCCTGTGCAGACAGCTGAAGGGGAAGGTGGTAAGAGTCAGGTTGTATCGAGTTTGCTGAAGCACCCAGGTGAACCAGAAGCCTGCATCTCAGTGAAAACTATGGAAAGTGATTCAAGCTTTGTCATTTTTAGATCCTATGACAGAATACAACAGAATTCACATTAAGAAGTTACAATGAGAAAACATATAGTAGGAAACTAGGCACTTCATAGCACTGCTAATTTTTTTTTGTTAGAGATTAAGACATGATTGATTTGATATGCCTAAATTACAGGTGTTGTATCAAAGACAGATTCAAATAAAGAACTGCAACTACTGAGGGAAAGCTGGGGTTGAACTCACATTTTTAAAAGAAAGTCGGAGAATACTATTTTCGAACAACCAGTTATTTAGGAATACTCAAAAGTAAAAGTACAAAAAATCCCCCCCGCCACCCTCAGAAATCACTCGTGTATTCCTCCCTTTCTTGTTTCCCTCACTCCCATGCTTGTTTTCCATCTAGCATCCTCCTCCATTTAAATAGCTAGTCACTAGAAGGATCAAAGTTGCTATTTTCAGTCACTTAACCTATGGTTAATCTCATTGTTGCTTGCCTGTTTAAGTAGAATTAGTTGTCTACTGTACATCTAATGGCTAACAAGGAGACTGACAGTAAGTCCTTGGCTATATGTAATGTTGCAGAAGGTGCGTTTCAGAACTCACGTAATAAGCAGTTGTAGCTAGTTTTGATACTTGTTTTTATAGAGTTGATTGATACTTGAACTTATGTGACTTGATTAATGTCTGTATTAATCATTATTGTCCGGCTGAAACTCAAGCATTGCTTTCCTCTCTCTGGAAACTTACATTAGCAAATAGACCAGTTACACCTATAAATGATTTATTAACGTGATACATAAGCAGAGTTAATCAAAAACTTCCCTTGGACATGTGTTATACCTGATCTACTTCAGGAAAAGTCTGAGTAAAAAACAAAGTAAAAATTTTACTCATTTCAAATTAAACATCCTGTAAGACTGTCCTCATTTTCAAAAACGTGGAGTCAAAGATCACTCCTATTTGGTGTCTGTGCCTCAGCTCCAACCAGGAAAGACTTTTCTGAACTCACCACCAGCCAAACGGCTTCCAGCAGGGTGTTTATTTTAAAAAATGGAAAAGCTTTTCCACAGTTCTTGACATTATCAACACCATGACCAAAATATTCTGAGAAAAGAATGCTTCAGAAGTAAGCAAAGTTACCTACATGCCTAACGCTATTTTTGTTTTCACAGATTCAAAGAAAAACGCCTATTCTGTTTTGAAACATCGGAAAGCAATGGACGGTGTTTAAATACTGAATTTCCAGTACTCAACTTGAGATGGCCTGTTACAAATAGATAACCAACTCGATACTTGGTTCCTTTAACAAATAAAAACATTCCTTAAAATGTCTACATTAATTACCTGCTTTCTCCTTATGGATCTGGAGCTGAGGAGTATACAAACTCTGTAATAGTAGAAAAGTACTGCCTGACTTAATTTTCTTTAACATAACAAATAAACCAAAAACCCAGCACTGAGATTTGAATGTCAGACACATACACACTGATATAAAATCATGGTTCAAAAGGATCAATTAGACTAGAAGTTTACAAAAAAAGCCTCTGCCACTCTCCTGAAAATTGCATCTACTGAGGTTAAATTCAACTCAAATATTGTATCGACATGAAATCCTCCACTCTGGCACCAGGTGAATCAGCTTACTGGCAAAACCAGACTGGGCAAGTAACTCAGCTATCTGCTTCAAGATATACTTTTTATTTAAAAAGTCACATGTATCTTGCTAGATAAATTCTGATAATTTTGTGGCTTTTTTCCCTACATTTCAGTTGTATTAGTATTTTAAAGATTTTGTTGCAAGACCCTAAAAATCATAATGATAAAAGACAACCATCAATTATTGACACTTTTATAAAGTATGCAATACTGAAAGAAGATCAGTAATTTAGGAACAATAACAAGGGTTTACCAGTTGAATTCTGTTTGAGCTAATCATGTTTTTCCTGTTAGCTAGACCAAATTTTCCAGTTTCCTCTTATCTGTCTGCAGTCAGCTTTCAAGCTCCCTAATAAAGCCTATTGAAGGGACCAGCTCTGACCTCCTGTGAAGTAGCACAGAGCAGATAAGGTATTCAGAGTTCTTCTGCTTAATATATTATGCAAATGTAATTACAAATCTCAGTAAGATTATTACTGATGCTATTTGAATGTTGTACAAACCAGTATCACACCATCAGACACTTTCAGCCAAGAATTCTCATTACCATAAAATACAAATGAAGTCGAAGCCTGCAGTATGAGTCCCACACAAGCATGCGTATCTCAACTATTTCACACACTAGCTGCATTTTTACCTTAAATGTACATTTGGCCTTCAGTAACTGCTGCACTGTGTTCAAGCAGACCAGTTAGAGAATTTCAATCATAACAGAACCCAAGAACTACATCAGGATTGTGTCAAAATTTCTAACAGGATACCAGAAACATCTTCATCCCAGTTCAAGACATTCTCTGTTTTCATGTGGCAACAGGAATTTCCCAATTTTTCAGAACAACTCTATTATTTCATCACTCTCTCTAGAACTGAGGGATTAGAAGATTTTTGATGCTGCTAATAATATTATATACACATGTTAAATTGCACCACTCTGGTACTAGGGAATTGGGAAGTAATAATAGAGCCAAAACATGTTTGTGAAATGCTTATTGATCTGAATCGCACAAGCACAGCCAAAACATTATACAACGCTTTGACACACAGAAATCAGTACCTGCAAAAGGAAGACACACTGTCAAAGTTAGAGTGAAAATCTAGGTTTTTTACATGGCATTCTCAAAAATGTTTCAGCGTGTTAGAGGTTTCATATTAGTTTCATGAAGACACTGTAAGATACGCACATTCAGTTAGTGTAAACTGGGAGGAAGAAAGACACGAGTACATTGAGACAGGCACAGCTTTGGCAGGCAGCAACACAGAAAGATTATGGCAACACATTTAAAAGATAAGTAGGAAAATCAGCAAGTTGTTTTGCATTCATGTAGATAATGGCATAGTACAGAAGTTACTAACACATTTAAAAATTATGGGACAGAAATTTTGGGTGTTGGTATATTCATTGAAAAAGCAGGAAAACGACAGAACAAGCAAAACAGAGTAACAGAACTCTTACCTCCCCAGGGAAACTGCACTGAGCAGCTTCTGTGTTTGCTTGTGTTTCTAATTGAGCTAGCATAATTGTTGAGGACACTTTTTTTTTTTTTTTTTTTAATTTATCTCAGTGATGTTAAGGGCAGACATCATTGTTTATTAGAAATCAGTTTTTCTTAATTGAAATTAAATCTGTGAGAAGGGATGCAAAGGTCTAGTTTGGAGTCAGATACTACAATACACAAATGCTGCATTTCTTGCCCATGACATCCTCAGAACCCTTCTGATTTTTTGATAAGAGACAAGTTAATCCCACTTACAATATTCAAATGGGAATCACAATGTTTTACATTTCAGCATTCACCACACTCCTAAGCATCCGACTGTCAAAAGCAATCAGAACATTAGTAATACAGAATCTCCGACAAGTATTTTCTAGGAACTACGGTTGAAAGCAACAAGGTAAGCAAAGACTGAATGAATGTTTATGCAAGAGTTGCAACTTGACAATAATTTCTTTTTTGGCTACACTGGACAAAAGCCATCACTGTAAATCATGCTTTTGTTATTTAATTTCCTGTATCTTTTGGGGTTTTATGTTCTTAAAAAGGAAAAACAACTTTGAGATGCAAGTGAATAGCAAGGGAATGTTATTTGCAGCTATATTATTTGGTTCAATATCTTTCTCAATGATCTGGATGAGGGGATTGAGTGCACCCTCAGTAAGTTTGCAGACAACACCAAGTTGGGCGGGAGTGTTGATCTGCTCGAGGGTAGGAAGGCTCTGCAGAGGGACCTGGACAGGCTGGATCGATGGGCCAAGGCCAA
>NW_008796042.1:662051-742060 GCF_000699145.1 Aptenodytes forsteri
CAGGCTGCCCAGGGAAGTGGTTGAGTCCCCATCCCTGGAAGTATTTCAAAGATGTGTAGATGCGGCACTTCGGGACATAGTTTAGTGGGCATGGTGGTGTTGGGTTGACAGTTGGACTTGATGATCTTAGAGGTCTTTTCCAACCTTAATGATTCTATGATTCTATTGCAATTAATCGGGCAGAAAACACATAGACCATTTTAACATTATACAACTTTCACTTCCTCAAACATAATGCATGATATTTAGAATTATTGTGATGAATACCATGTTAGACCATGCGAACACTGGGAGCAAAATCTGAATTCCTTTGCACGCTAAGTCATCAGGATCAGGTAATTTTTGTCACAGTATTGTGAATTGGCACAGAATCAGGTATGAAAATGTTTTAATAGATTTTTTTTTTCCCCCACGAGTAATAGCACCACTGAAAGACAAATGCCAGGACTAGTAATGGCATTGGTAAGGAACTGGCTAAAAGAGAGATGACAATGGGTAGGTACTGAAAGAGGAAATAAAATCAGAGGAAGATTATTAGTGGAAATCCTCCAGGGTCAGTTTTGAAACTGATTTAACATTTTAGTTAATAAACTTGGCACAAAAATAAATGGCTGCTAATAAAATCTGTAGATATCACAAAGCTGGAAAGCAGCAGTAGCAGCAGGGAAGACTGAAATATCAGACATACAGAAATGGCTAAACTGAAGACTACAATAACAGAAATCTGATTAAATGTAACAGTGTAAAATGTAAATTCCTGCCTGTTGATAGTAACAGCAGAAACTTCACCTATACACTAAGACCTTATCAACTGTAAATGACAGAGGAGAAGGAATGGGTACACCAAATAATTATATTATACCTGTACCCTTTCAGTGTGACGGAACCACGGCTCTTGGTTTCACTGGGAGAAATATCCTAGCAGAGAGAGAAAAATACTGCAGCTAGAACACAAGTTCTTTCTAAAATGTCACCTGGAATATTATTTACAATCCTTGTCATTAAAGTTTCATAAAGTTGAAAGCTGTCTGACAACTTTAAGAGTGAATGACAACTTTAGGAATGACCATACTCAAAACTGGCATGAAACACTACTTCAAAAATTGTGATCTGTAAAAGAAATCCCTAAAATTTTAACTTACACACAAGAAACTTCCATCAGGATGCCAAACATGTGCCAAAACCTAACTGTAGCTCCAATTGTATGAAACAGACCAAAATGAAGTAGTCATTGTGGTACAGAACTTTAGTTCTTTTTCATCACTACTAAACTCTTTAGAGTTAGACCCACATTTAAATAAAAAAACATTAACTTTTCCAAGTCTTCTTTCTATTTTGCCATACTTTCCCATGATCAAAACCAGTCTTTGAAGTACGGCACATGTGGATTCCTTATCTTGCCTTATTTATTGCAGTCCCAAAAACCTACTAGCCTTTTTGGAAGTATTCATCATCTAAATGTTCCGCTTACTCTTAGCTGTAGCTTAGCTGTTGTTACATCTACCCAGTCAGAGATAAAATTAACCTGGACTGAAACACCATAGCTCTATTGCTCTGCTATAAAAAAGAAAATGTGTCCATCATATGAAATTACACACTGTGTTTACTTTTCACTACACCTGTACTCCACTTTCTTCATATATTAAATGAGGATATTAGTTATCTTCATATTCCCAGATAGAGCATGTAAAACTCCCATAACACCTCAATGGGATGCCATCTGATGCCCAGTTGACTATTCACCACTTAATTGGCGAGGCTCATTATTAGACAATTTCAAGCTCTTGCTTCTTTGGTTTTTGTACAGCTTCTGCTTATCACTGTGTAATCCGCGTGGCACTCTATAAAGTTACCTCTTTTCAGTCACTAAGACAGCCTTTTACATGCTTAGCATGCAGCCGCAGGATTAGTCAGTATGGAAGTATTTCTAGTAACAATTTATCTTTTGCTAAGCAAAAATACTGCAGCGTATACACAAGTAAGCATATTAAAAATGAAGTGTGCTTGTATAAACATAACATACCAATATATTTATATGTAAAATTATCATTAAATTAGTCTATGATATCTCTGGGATCTGAGGAGGATTGTAAGAATATGATTTTTCTAGAAGATCACTGCACTAGAGATCAAAACTGCACTTTCATACAGGAATATTTTATACTTTTTTAAAGCAACTCTAAAGAAAAAACAATAGTTCTATTTAATAGATAGGCCCCTATCATGTTTAAATCACAGGAAAAAGATAATGATTTGATGGAAAGAATATGGAAACAATACATTCATTATTCTTACAAAACAGAAATGAAGGAAAAGAATGAAAAATGTATCCTAAACACTCTCATCCCATAAACCATTCAGAATGTGTTTGAGTAGGTTCAACCTGTAAGACAGTCTTTATTCCAACCAAAAGCCAAGGATACATGCAGGAATAAGCTAGACCAAGTTTGAAGCATATGTCTACAGTTCTACTATTCTGCCATGTAATAACAGACATAAGACATAAATAGTTTGATATATGTTTTTTGCTTTCATTATTGTTAGAAAACAAACAAACAAAACATATTGACACACACACGATCCAGATATAATAAACACTGTAACATCTGCCTAAAACTCTTGACAGCAACAGACTGAGGAAGGAACTGTAGCCAGAGGCTATAAAGGAAGAAACGCATTTGGTCTAGATGCATCCCGGTATCTCCAGTACCTGCAGTAGCTTGGCAGAAAAACATGTCAGACTTTTAAAATAAGAAGAAAAACAAAAAGTGCACTGTTTGCTCAAACACACTAAGATTACACTTATTAAGAATAAAGGACAGTGTTATTGAAAAAGTCTTTGTATTCAAGTTGCATATGTAGTACACTTTTTTCTTTTAACATAAAGCATAAAGCACAATGCTTGCTTAAAAAGAAAACAAATTCATAATTTTTTTTTTAGTATCTCAGATAGGAACTTAAGGCCTGAATTTTCAGCCCTTAAACTTAAGCAGAATCCTAAAATAGCTGTACCTGCGTAAAAGTAAATTCCTTTCTGTGCTAAAAGTTCAATTTCCTATATGAAGAAGACAGAACTTTATTACCATTATACCAGATCAGATTTTAGACCCCCTCCCCCTTTTTTTTTCTTCTCTTCTAGCCAGTATTTTCTCTTTTGTACCTTTCTAATGCCCTTTTCCTGGATTTTACACACTGTATCTGATTAAAAATTACTGAGTTACAGTGGCAGTAGTATCACTGCTTCCTCCTGCATGAGGAAATGCTAAAGGCTGCCCCCCAATAGCTAATAAAGAAAAACTGAATAGCATAAACATCACAGCACCTGAGTCAATAAAGATTTTAATACAACTTTTCAGATAAAGCTCCACAAGGTCTTGCTTCCCTGACCCCAACCACGAAGTTTTTTTTTTTTCTCTTCTAGCCAGTATTTTCTCTTTTGTACCTTTCTAATGCCCTTTTCCTGGATTTTACACACTGTATCTGATTAAAAATTACTGAGTTACAGTGGCAGTAGTATCACTGCTTCCTCCTGCATGAGGAAATGCTAAAGGCTGCCCCCCAATAGCTAATAAAGAAAAACTGAATAGCATAAACATCACAGCACCTGAGTCAATAAAGATTTTAATACAACTTTTCAGATAAAGCTCC
Source organism: Aptenodytes forsteri (assembly GCF_000699145.1). Lineage (NCBI taxonomy): Eukaryota > Metazoa > Chordata > Aves > Sphenisciformes > Spheniscidae > Aptenodytes > Aptenodytes forsteri. Next base: position 665,700 of record NW_008796042.1, read on the forward strand.
ACAAGGTCTTGCTTCCCTGACCCCAACCACGAAGCCTTCCATAACTGAACCAAGCATGACCTTATGCAAGCATCTGCTTTGTAAGCAGTATTCTAATTTGCAAGATGTTAAGTGACCTATTTTTTCTCATGTAAGAAGTTAAAATCTAGTAATGTTTTGCTGTTATTAAAAAGGAACACGGGGTAGGCTCTTCTAACAATACAACAGCTCTTCTGGAAATGTAACAGGGTAATGCTTACTGTAGAACAGCTTCAATGCAGACAAGGTTATTTGGACTGATGCTTCCTTAACTGCCCTTTCAGGAAGCAGATTCTTGCACTGACATCTTATTGTAATTAAGATATCTTGCAAGGATATCTTAATTTACTATGAAGAAAAGGACGTATGACATTTAGTGGTTGGGGCAACAGCAATTAAATTCAGAAATTCGAAGCCCAGATTTCTACTTCTCAGATCTGGCAGTTCAGATAGTGAAGACATTCTCACCCCAAATCCATCAAATACTGGGCAGAACACTCCATCAAGAAACTAGGTAAAAGACAATGGTTTAAAAACACTTTTTATAAGGTGTTCAAGCATCTCAATGTTATGGTTTTATACTAACACTGCAGGAATATCAAACAATAAAGCCAAGTTATTATTGCTTATTTATGCGATGACAAATGTACATAACACTCAAATTCAGAAGATAATTAATTTGTCCTGTGCAGCTTCTAATCTGATCTAATCTAACAACATAAAGCCAGCTGTATTTCAAATAAAAAGGAAGAAGCAAAGGGCCCATAATTGTAAATAAAATAAAGGCATTCTAAGGAGGAACTTGAGGAGCACATAGGGTATTAATAAATGAAAATTTGAGACACTACGAAAGGAGGTAGTTATGAAATAAATACTGTGTTCACAAAAAGAGATAATGAAATGGAAAGTCCATTGAAAACATGAGGCAGTTAGTCTCCTTCTAATATAACAAAAAACCTGAGAATAATGAAGGCTCCCATCACACAACTGCCATCCTCATTTCTGCCTGCATCGTTCTGAGCTTTATATACAAGAACAAAATCACTGAAAGTGTTAATTACCAACTCTATCCTCAGCCACCAAACAACGAGCTAATTACACCCTTAGAACCACAGTCACTAGGACTAAAAATTCAGAAATAAGGAAAATGTTTTTGTCCTACTTTCCTGCTGTTGATTTTGGATATCAAAGAAAGTAGCAGAAGAAAATATTTCCAGGTCTGAAATAATCAGAAAAGAATGAGTGTAAAATTATAGCTTAACTCACATAAAAACAGCTTACAAATGGGAATGTTTTGTCTTCAAAAGAAGTTACAAAATTTTGAAAACACCTCTAACTTCATAAGACACTGAAACAGATCTCACATCAGAGCTATGACAGTTCTAACGTGGACTTTCTTTTCCACAAACACCACAAGTGAAATGAATCTTTATGCTAGAGGCAGCAGTATCTCTTAGAAAGTTCCATCACATTTAGCATGCACTGAGCCTTGCTATAAACATTATTACTTGGAAGGCAAGACCAGGGGTTTTTTATATAAGACTTTTGGCATTAAGAATTTTCCCATTAAGGTACAAGGTTAAAAAGGATCCTTTTCAGTCAAACTATTTCTTGTCTGTCTCTCTCATTTTCACTTTTAGAAGGGTTTACATACTTCTGTTTTATGACAACCGCATCCAGTTCCTACGTAAACAGGATTACATACCATCTGACAGAGTGCTCACATACATCTGCCTTTCAAGGAACTGCACCCAGAAGATATACCAATCTACATAAAAAAGAAAAAAAATCTTCATCTACACATTCCTCCTTTTCCTACGAGTCTTCTTTCTAATAAAGGTATAACTGTCTAGCTAAAGGACTGGTGGGGACTCACCGGAAAGAATGGAGGGGTGCGCTCCTTGTCTTGCTGGCCTTCCTCAACTGACAATAATCAACAATTTCATTCCTTAGGAGGTAGGTATCAGACATGAAAGGGGAAGGGTTTACTTCTGAGGGTTTTATGGCTAGCTACATTTAAGGTACCCCAGCTCCAACAGCTTCTTGTGTCCCTTTTTTCTTTAAAATCATAGAGTTGAATAAATAGACAGATATCTCAAGTACCACTCAGTGGATGTAGAGGAAAAAAATGGGCACAGGGTGATGAACATAGATTTTCTTGGAAAGACCAGCTTAAAGTGATTTCCTCCTATTCTCCTTCTTCAAACAGACTGCAGAATTGACCCAGGTTAGTTAAAATGGAAAGTTACTTCTAACTGGGACCAGTGTCCTCATTCAGTTCACTGCACAGCCCCACAAACATTTGTTTCAGCAGAGCAGTAGGGATGTTTGGAGCTTGAATCTTGGGAAGACAGGAACAATGGGAGAAAAAAAGGCTGAAGGATACATTTGTAAAAGCACCTCCGCTGAAAGGACTACTCAAGGCTACTATCGCTTAAGGCACTGGACTCAGGGTTTCTAAATTCCTTCTGCTCGAATAACACAGAATATAGGTCTATGCTAGCTCAGGCACCCATTACACAGCTTTCACTTAAATTAACACTCCCACTAGGCACAATACTGTAAGAAACCATTTGTCTTCTACATGGTAGCACAGCCAGTCTGATCCACTAGCTCTTGGCACTCTAAGCATATATGGGTCTTTTATTTCAAAATACTTCTAGTTCATCACAGGCTCCTTCGGAAATCCTACCAACAAATTCTAGTCAAATACCATTAACCTCCTACAGTCCTCACTGCAAATGGAATGCCACCCTGAGGGGGTACTATGGGAGCAGCTGCCAGCATTTACAGCATATATAGGGTCACAGGGCAAAACGAAAGCCCAGAGTCTGTAGAGATGACCTTTGTTTCCAGCCCTTCCTCGGTGGAAAAATGGAGAGGAAACAGAGAGCCTAGACTCACAGAGCTCTCCTGCCTCTGTAAAGGAATACCTTGTAAGGAAGCACTAGCTTACCAAATACTCACTAAAATAACTTTCTGTCCTGCAGTTTTCCATGTAAAACTAAACCATGCAACATTTCAAAGCAATACATTTTCAGTAGACTATCAAAATAATCTTATGTTATTTTTTCCTTATTTTTCTAGCCCTGTTTCCTTCACTCTCAGCACTTTGTAAGGACATCTTCATGTGTGTGTTCGACATTATGTCTGTTGCAGAGTTTGGTAAACACTTAAAATGTGTTGTTGCTTTCTTTCAAACCCACAATTACGGTTCACTTTACCAAAGGCCAGAGCACTTGGCTCATCCTTGTGCCAACTCAACTCAGACATACCATGCAATGCAGCTAACTCCCTAGGATGTGCCTTCCACCCCCAAATTTTCCACTTAAGCAAATTAATGATCAGGAAAGATGGGATACACCCAGAAGACAGAAAACCACTTATTCAGCAAGTCAAAAATGGATATGCTGGCACTGAAACTTATAGTTGAAAGTGAAATGCATCCTACAAAGAATCCCAGATTTCAGCTGCCTGCTAGCTACAGTAAATATTTCAGGGATGTCCCTAAGATGATTTTTACTGAGAACAAATAGTACCTTCTTGTTAAAAGCAAAGAAGAGGCTGGCTTGATAGGGAATAGACAGATCTTTTATCCCTCTAATGCATTTATTCCCTTATGTTCAGTATTTCTCAGAAAGGATGTCACTTCCACAGAGAATTCTGCTGCTCTACATTTCAAGAACTCAAATGTTCCAGTGAAGCCCAACTTAAATTTCAGAAGTTGATAAAGAAAATGGAAAGAGTAGAAAAAAAAAATGCATCTGGTGGTTTAGAATGCTAAAATCCTTCAGACTAAAAGACAGCGGCAACTAGAAATCCAGAAACACACTGATCAAGCTAACTGTAATCTCCCACACCTTATGGAAGTTGGTGTGTTTACACTTTGCATGCCTATCTTTTCACATGCAAAAGATGACATCTGAAATGTATGTAACTTGAGAGCTTGCCCTGTAGTCTTAACTATTCTCCCATAAACTTAACCAACAAAAATAATAATTAACATAGGTGTTTCATAATCCTTCCAAAATATTTTCTTAGTAAGACGGTAAGTGAGGATTGTTTTACCATTCAATAGAAAAAGAAGACTGTTTAACGTGGGTGTGTGCCAATATATGAAAACTATTTTAAATGAATATTTTTGCAGTGGTCTGGAGGATCATGAGCCTAAATGTTGAACACTCCCTAGCTTCACGTTCGCTCTGCACTGAATCACTGTGCAGCCCTGCACAGAACAAAGAGATGGAGGAAAGAAAGTCAAGATGCAAATGACTTAAGCGTATTAACACTTATAATTCTGTACTATTCAAGAAGCTGGAATGTCCCAAATGAAATTTAGGACAGAGACAGACTTAGATGCGCCCTTACTAAAGTAAGGGCTGTCTCAGAAGACAGCACAAAAGGCAGCAGCACAGAGACACTGAAGGGGCATGCAAAGCCACCACTGGCACGCTCACTGTGCCTAGGACTAGTATGTGCCCAGAGGGTATCTTTTGCAATGTTCAGGGGAAATTTCTTCCAGTGGCAACCAGGCCTTCTAAAGTCTTTTTTACTTAAAAGGACTTAGACAAAACCAAGCATTTCACACCTCAGTTTCCACCTTACATAAAATGGAGAGAAAACCTGGCTCACCAATAAAATAATTAAGGAGTTAAAGTCTCAGCTGTAGGAAAAACAAATTTTACATGTTTGAGGTAATGCAACACACATAAATAAAGCGCAGCTACCTAGCTCAAGCCGATAAAGAGTTTTACTCCAGCCCACACCTGGATATTTGATAATGCATGCAAATATAAGCTTTTAACATATACCATGAGGAATTAAGTAACAACACAACCTTGCAACTGAAATTAATATTAATGCATATAGAGGCTTTTTTCAGTCAAAACCCAAAAAAAGGTGCTACAAATCTATAAAACACAAATTGATGTTGATTCCTAATAAATGTAAAATCTCACTCTGTATGACACTACAGTTTGCAGAAAACTGGCACAAGACAATATTTAACCTTGGCCTACAAGCAAGCATCACTTCATTAGTACAAATTAGTAATTTAAGGTATCAGGGGTAGGTATAAGCTTTACACAAACTCCCAAGGAAGTCATGCATTTGAGAGATACACATGTGTACTTTCTTCCTCATTGTGAACACCTGCACATATACTTAACTTAGATGAAGTTTTCTTTCTAAAGCTAGTCTTGGAGCTGTCAAGGTCATTTGCTAACGCCAGCGCTGGTGCATTTATAACAATAGCAAAAGCTAAGATACACATCAAAGAAAAGGCCGTTTTGTTAACATTCTGAGCCATCATTTAACTATGAGGTAAAATACCACATGATTTGTTCACAGAAATTAATTGGTCAGAAATGAAATATTATCAAAGGTTTATATTCTGATTGATGGTATCTCAAAAACATTCTATCACATATTTATTTAAACTAAAAAGTGGATAAAAAACAGGAAAAAAAAATTAAGAATATCCTAAAAACAGTAGTACTGATGTTATTTTCAGCTAGCAACTTTTCTCCTTCTTCAATTCAGTAGGTTATCAGGAGACAGCTTCGCTAACATCATGCAATTTCTCTGCACAATTCTAGTAATACCTAGATTTTGATCTCCTTCCCACTATAAATTCATCCCATAATCCCACAATGCTAGTGCAGAAATGGCATTCAAATTTGGAACTCCAAAACCTGAAATACAGTCATAGCAATTTAATTTAAGTAATGCTGAGGTTGCTTGTATTTGATGTTTGAGAACCTTGGCCAATGTACTTCAGGAAAGAAAAGTGACTTGCATTTGACATTGGAGTGGTCTGAACACCAACTACCACTGCAATCAGTATCACTCCCAAACAAAACTAACTGACAACGGAAAAGTGATTAATGATAGAAAAGAGAAAGAGGAGTGGCACACCAAGAATAAAAACAGAAATAGAGTTTTTAAAAGGTACAAAAACATTCAGAGAAAAAGAAAATCATCATCGAAGTACAACACTATGTATGGTTAATGTGAAAATCTATCCTGAAAGAACTGGGGCACTAAAAGGAAACAAACCAAAACAATCTGCTATCTCATTGTATGAAAAAAACCTGGAATGAAACACGCCTAAAGCATGATTTCTAGTTCACTAGCTACAACTCAGATCAAATCCTGATGCATATTGGCTATTCATCTGAAATGCCACTACTACAGCCGTTACATTATCCATCTTTAGTAGTATTTTCCTCCTTCTTCTCCTATGTCCTTTCCTGTGTGCAACACACTCCCAAAAAGGACGTGGCCACCACAGTTAAACTTTCAGAAAAATAACATTAGTGGCACTTAGATGATGTGTTTTCTTTTCCTTTCTTTTGCTTTTGCTTTGCCAGTTGCAAATATCCTAATAAAACTAACAGTGGAATGGGTCTCATTTCAAAGGCTGATCATTTAACACATACCCAAGTGCTCTTTACATTTTTAATCTTTGCAAAATATCCCCTTATAAACAGGCATTGTATTACAACAGTATTCATGATAAAATTCCAAAGTGGCATTCAGAACTTTGTAAACATGGGAAACTCACTGGCAAAGCCACAAATCAAACAACAAAGGACTGGGAACGTATAGGGACTTCTATTGTTAAACATTCATAGTAATAAATATGCAAGCATAATAATTAGTATGTTGTTTTGAACTGCAACAGTACTGAATTTTCTATCAAAATTTTACATCGACACCTATTTCATCTTGGGGACACTAACTATTTGAGGATGGAAACATCACATCTGCTGCATATTACATACTAACAGTGCTGAATTACAAAGGTTTTGATCTGGAGGAAAAGGTAGAAATGGTGGGCATCTGTTCTTTTGAGAGAAGTTACTACCACATATGCAGACCTATTGGGAAAATACACCAGTTTATGTAGTACATTAAGTACTCTCCACCTGGTAACAGGAGATAGCATCTCAACAGTTTACCCACAAACACATTTTTAAAAGTTAGATCCAAATTAAACTGAATACCAAAACCTTTCACATCACGTCCTACGTGAACAAACCGTTTCTCAGAAATAACACAGTTGAAATCTTCAAAATTCAAGAAAACTGCTTAAGGAAAATACTCTGCCTGGGTTTTTCCACAAAGCGTTATCACAAAGAGCTCTTTTTAGCAGGTAGACACAGTTCTTCAACAAAACTAGCAGACTTCAAAATATTCCAGAAGAGCAATTTGCAGCTTAGCACCACCCCACCTTAAAGCACTCTTTTCATGAAAAGCCACAATCTCAAAGGAAACAAAACACAACCCAGTAACAAACCAAAACCAACTGCAATACACCTTTTGGACAAAAAAAAACCTTTTCTGGAGTGAAGCAGCCAAGTGGGAACAGTAAAAGAAGGAATGGCCAGTATAGACTCTGATTAAGGGTGATAGATGGATGTATCAAACAAGCTCACTCTGCCAACTTAATGATTCAGCTTAAACAACTGGGAGGTTTCCTCCTGTTTTCTGTCAGAGCAAAGTACATCTATTGTGTGCATTTGAAAATTCTGCCTCTTGTAAGGTAGTCTTTTGCTCTGCATACAAGAACTACCACGGAATTCAGCAGAGAACGATACATTAAAGAAAAGATGACACTAGTTTTGTGGAAAAATCAATCATGGCCTCTAAAAAAGCTAGACACAAATAACAATATATTCTGTTCAAAGGAAAATATTTTTTTTTATATACCAAGTTAAAGATAAGTACCGCAATTTAAGTACTTCCACTTATTTAGCAAAATACCCTCACTTCATTTTAAAGATAACTTCATTAAGTGCAAAAGAAAATGGTGAAAAAAATCCAAAGCAGACCACACAATGGTGTGTTTTCAACTTCCGTATAGATTGAACAAATTAATTAAGAAACAGAATCTGACCCTTCAATAAACCTGTTCAAAGTTGATTGTATTTCACAACCAGGTTTCCAGTTTTGCTCTTCTAGATTACGGATCATTAACTTTGAAACATGCCAGTGTGCAAGATTCATCACGTGCATTCAGATATTCATTCATGTCTCCGACCGTATGGTACAAGGTTAGCAACAGTTCTCAATAACCACAAGATGTAGGCAGGTCAGCTCTATCGTGCTTACTATTACAGCAAATACTTGCTACTAGCTTAAACTCTTTAACGGGAATTATTTTCACTCCATCAAGTAACTCCCCATAACTCCAACAGGAATTTGGAGCTCAAATTACTTACCTGTGAACATAATGCAACTGATGAACTGAATCAATAGCTATCACCATTTCAGCCAAATAAAAACGCGCCATATCTTCAGGTAGTCTGTCCTCAAACTTGCTGAGCAACGTAAGCAGGTCTCCTCCAACATAGTAATCCATAACCAGGTACTACGGAGTGGGAATGATAAGAAAACACGGGGGGGGGGGGGGGGCGGGGGGGGAAACAATTTTAGCCACAATTGAGTGAATCAGAGACTAAAAACTAATATAAGCATAAAAATTAATTTATTGCAAAAATTATTATGGCATTAAAAAGCTAACCAAGATGCTTAGATGTTCTGAAAAGAAGTAGCTGGTTCAGCCTCATTTTAATATTTAACCTACTTGAACATGTTTCATATTTATACCTCCGCAAATACAGTAAGCCTCATGACAAAATAGTATCAGCTTCATCCACTTCCACATCACCAAACATAAAATATTTAGATACTCTGGATTCCCTTATAAAAACAATACCCTTCAATAGAATGCAAAAGGAGCAAAGGATTAAAGCACAGAACTATAAAAACGAAACCAATTGTGTTAACTTGGGATCTCATTTAAGGACCCTAATTTCCCAGGCTTCCCTTTCCCTTTTTTCCTACCATCTTCTTTTCCCATTAAACAAATGATTTTGGAGCATAAAGTTTTTAGACTACTCAGATTGAGGCAGAGAGTAAGAGACTTCCAGTGGCTCACAGTACAATTCCAGATATCGTTGACGTTGCACACAATACAGGATCTGCCAACGTACAGTGGAAGGTGTCACCTTCTCTAATTGAACTGATAGGGAAAAATACGCTTGATTTCTGATTTATTAATGAAACATAAAACCTGCTTGCCATTGAATCAGGTGCAAAGACTTTAAAGAGATCAGAACCTTTCTCCATTTTACTACATTATGACAGAGCAAAATGCCACTTCCTTTAGAGACATGGTCAAAATGACTGGACAAAGTAAACTTGAGAAAAGTGGGAAATTCATTATTAATATCTTTTTATCTTAGTTTAGTTTGTTTTAATTGTGGAACAGCAACTGGCAGGGCAAATAGGAAAAAGAAAAAAAAAAATCAAACTAATTATAACAAACAAACCAATTATAAGCAATCGAATTTAACACTCCCTGCTATGACATTACTTTCAAACACCATTGTGGACAGACTAATTAGAATAGTTTCCCACTGAAGCATATAGTATCTGAAAGCTTTTGCCTAGAGTTCCAACCTCAGCTTCCAGGAAGGCAGCATATATCCGCATTTGAAGCGGTGACTCTTAACAATAGTGTATAATGAATCACAAACAACAGAAAATACTAAAGATGTAATAAAGTGTATCCTAATTTGATTCTTTAACATTTTGGTAAAGCAACTTAAAGGGCCTTTTTATAATTAGTTGTCGTCATTTTTTCAAGTCTTTCCTACCTTCAGAAAAAGAAATTAAAATATGCAGAAAAAATTCTGCAAAATTATACCAGCTATAAGGAAGATGTGGGGCAGGCAGAAATCTTAATGCCAGTTCCTTTTCCCTCGTACTTTCCATAACAATAAAGGTGATGAAGAAAGATTTTAACAATTTGATACAGAATAACCTGAGCATCCTCATTGATTCCAAGTGCGTGAAGAAAGTACAGAATGCATTTCCACAAAATTCTAAATATGCTGACAATCAAAATTTCATCTGCTGCTTTGTGACACGAATAGTAAACTTCTTAAATTATGCTCACAAGCCTTACACAAGATAAATATCTTCTATTCAGTGGTGCTCCTACGCTCCCTCTGAAACAAGATCTACAGTACTAGTTTCTCATGTTTTACAGTTTTAGAAAATACATTAAGCCTTTGGAACTTAATATAATAATTATTAACTGATACACTATATAGTGAGATCTGCAAGAGCTTAACTTATTGCTTTGAAATTATACTGAAAAAAACTCTTAAGATTCTCATAGCTGATGTGGGATCTCTGCACTCATTCTTCAGCATTTTTAAAAGCAGTACAACTTAGTAACTGCATATACCAAAAATAAAGGAATTTTGGCTCTGACAACACAGGACTCCGCACCTCCCATTTTGCAAGAGCAACACAGTAGCCTCATCACAAGGAAACCCTCAACTCCTCAAATATGCCAACATTTAAACTGTAACTCACAGTATTAAGGCGTGCACTTGAAGTTAAACACATGCGTAGGAATCAAAGCTAAGTTTAACAACTAAGTTTTTAATAAAACAATTCAGTCAATGCATAGCATCCCATCCAATGTCAAAAATCCATATCCTTAAAAAAAAGGTTATTTTTTTTTTTTAAAGCTTTAAAAATACTTTCTAAATGCACACAATCATCCAGATCTATTCAAGCCTCAAATACTTCTCAAAATACTACTGTACAACAGCACCATCCTTCCAAGAGAAAGAAAAAGCACAGATTTAAAGACATTAAATTCTAGTAACCAGTGGCAGGTTAACATGGGCATTTAATCCTAAATCACAGACTCGTTTAGGTTGGAAGAGACCTCTTGAGATCATCTACTCCAACCTCATCTGCTCAAGTAGGGTCAGCTAAAGCAGGCTGATGAGGACTGTGTCCTGTTGGGTTTTGAATATCTTTAAGGATAGAGACTCCACAACTCCTCCAGGTAACATGTTCCAGTGTTTGACCGCCCTCACAGTAAAAAAGTGTTTTCTTGTGTTCAGACAAAATTCCATGTGTTTCAGTTTGTGTCCACTGTCTCCTGTCCTGTCACCGGGCACTACTGAAAGGAATCTGGCTCCCTCATCTTTATTCCCTCCCATCAGGCATTTATACACATTGACGATAACCCCCCCCAACCCTTCACTCATCTGGGCTGAAGAATCCCAGCTCTCTCAGCCTCTCCTCACATGAAAGATGCTTCAGTACCCTAATAATCTTTTGGGCCTTGCACTGGAGTGCAAGCTCCATCTCTCTTTCACACTGGGAAGCCCAGAACTGGACGCAATACTTCAGATGCAGCTGCATCAGGGCTAAGCAGAGAAGAAGGACCTTCACTGACCTGCTGGCAACACTTTTCCTTGCAGCCCAGAACACTCTTGGCCTTTTTTGCTGCGAGGGTGCATTGCTGGCTTCTGGTCAGCTTGTTATCCGCCAGGACCTCAAGCAAAGCTGCCTTCCAGCCAGCTGGCCCCCAGCATGTACTGGGTTTATTTTATTCCACCCCAGATGCAGCACATTGCATTTCCCTTCGTTGAACTTCATGAGATTTCTCTCTGCCCAGTTCTCCAGTCTGTCAAGGTCCATCTGAATGACGGCACAGCCATCTGGCGTATCAGCCACTTCCCCCTGTTTTTTATCATCTGCGAACTTGCTGAGGGTGCACTCCATCCCATTGTCCAGGTCATTAATGAAGATGTTGGCCCCAGTATTGAGCCCTGGGGCACACCACCATTGACTGGCCTCCAGCTGCACTTTGTGTCACTGATCACGACCCCCTAGGCCCAGTAGTTCAGCCAGTTTTCAATCTACCTCACTGTTGCCTATCTAATGCATACTTTGTCAGCTTGTCTATGATGATGTTACGGCACACAGTGTCAAAGGCATTACTAAAGTCAAGGTAAACACCATCCACTGCTCAACCACATCTACTGCTCAATCTACACAGGGTTTGTTTTTTTTTTTTAAAGGCCACTTCTGTTATATTTTACTTTAATAAAAAGCACATAGAGAACAAGCGATACATTCACACTAAAATGATGAAAAACAGTATTACTGATATTTTCCCCAGCAGGCTGCAAAACTAGCTCCTGTTAGCAGACTATCAAAGATAAAGAACAGAAGCTGCTCTGTGCTTCGTGAAAATAAAGAAACTGGCAAGATTAAAACAAATTCTAGCAAGCTGTTGAGAAATATATAATATTTTCTTTGAAATACTGGTAACAGTAAGATCAGAATTACATAAAACACAAGATTATTTTTACTGTCCACATTAACAAAGCATGAAGCTGGCTAGGAGGTATTTAAGCCAACAGCTAGATTCACAAATGCAGAGCCCTGTTTCTATATAAACTCCACCAAAATCCATGGATCCCCAAGTATCTGAGCTGACAGAACAGAAAGCAATATAATGGCAAAAAGCATTGCAATTCTGCAAGAATTCCATGAATAGCACTTCTTTTATTGGACACGTTGGGAGGGGGAAAGATTATGACTGCATAGTAGATTTTTAAGAAAACATTAGAACTTACTAATGATATAGAATCCCAAGCACAGAGCAATAAAACCCAAATAAGCAAAAGCTATCAATGTGCAGTTGTTTTTTTACTTTTTCAGGCATACATATTACCAAAACTGTATCACAATCAAAACATATTTTAAGTGGGAAAGATTTCATAGAAAATTGGCACTTTTTCCTCATATTAGCTTCTTTTTGCAAGTCTTTCAAAATACTTGAAAACTAAATAATATTAAATATTAAAGAGACACTTTAATCTACAGCTTCCAACTCTTATTTATGAACATTTAGTGGCATTTTTCGATGCTGCAAAAACATTTTATTAGTTTACAACATCTTAGTGGGTTTAAGTCCTCAAAAAAGCAGACTAATAAAATGAACTATTGTTTCAAAACGGGGCTACTCCCTATTTCTAACTGTAAAACAGTAATCAGCAATGTTAATCACAAAAATTAAAGTCAAATAGAAAATTTTACATATTACCTGTATCACAATCAAAACATATTTTAAGTGGGAAAGATTTCATAGAAAATTGGCACTTTTCTTTTTGCAGTCTTTCAAAATACCTGAAAGCTAAATAATATTAAATATTAAAGAGACACTTTAATCTAAAGCTTCCAACTCTTATTTATGAACATTTAGTGGCATTTTTCGATGCTGCAAAAACATTTTATTAGTTTACAACATCTTAGTGGGTTTAAGTCCTCAAAAAAGCAAAGACTAATAAAATGAACTATTGTTTCAAAACGGGGCTACTCCCTATTTCTAACTGTAAAACAGTAATCAGCAATGTTAATCACAAAAATTAAAGTCAAATAGAAAATTTATGTAAGTGCACTTTTATTTTTATGAATCCAGTTACACTGGAGTGACGAATTATAAGAAAGAAGATGCAGATAATATTAGCTTCTTTTTGCAAGTCTTTCAAAATACTTGAAAACTAAATAAAATTAAATATTAAAGAGACACTTTAATCTACAGCTTCCAACTCTTATTTATGAACATTTAGTGGCATTTTTCGATGCTGCAAAAACATTTTATTAGTTTACAACATCTTAGTGGGTTTAAGTCCTCAAAAAAGCAAAGACTAATAAAATGAACTATTGTTTCAAAACGGGGCTACTCCCTATTTCTAACTGTAAAACAGTAATCAGCAATGTTAATCACAAAAATTAAAGTCAAATAGAAAATTTATGTAAGTGCACTTTTATTTTTATGAATCCAGTTACACTGGAGTGACGAATTATAAGAAAGAAGATGCAGATAGACCAAGGTTTATCAACAAATGCGAAGTGGTTTAGAAAACAAAGCTGCATTCCTGAGATATTTATAGCAAAACTTTAAAAGTTTCTGACCACTCTCCACCCTTCAGAATCTTACGCACAAAATCACATATCCTCCATGGTCTGTACGGTCCAGAACACAAAACTAGCAAATAAACAAACTATGTTTCTCTCTCAAACTACAACTAAGAATCTGCATTTCCATCCATATATACATAAAAGCAACACTCACTAAATAGTTTTCATCCTGGAATGCATAATGTAATGTTGTGATCCACTGGTTATCTCCATTCACTAACACATCTCTCTCTTCTCGAAAACAGGCTGTCTGAAGGGGAGAAAAATAATTATAGGCTTCAAATAAAATATATAAAGAAACACATTTTGCAAGTTGACTATGCGTTAACATTATATTTTGGGGGAAAAAATTCAAAACTGCCTCTCAGTTAAAAAGTCATTTACTACACTCTCCAAACATGCCAAATCTATGAAAAACTAGGTATCAGAAAAGTTCACCTTCTATAAATTTAAAGAGTTGTACTTCTTTATATTGTTAAGTGATGCAAAGAGAGAAATAAGCTGCTGCTTCCCACTGTCTAAAAATCCCAAGTCAAAATCTTATCTTTTTTGTACATATAGATATTGAAAGCAAGTATCAATAATGACAGAATAGCAATACAAGATTGAAGAAAACAATCAATAATGGCATTATATAACTACAATAGGAGTTAAAGAACTAGAATCTGGAGTCTTGTGTCATTGTTTTATCTCATCATGCTGTTAGCCTAGTTTTACACTTGAATTTTCACATAAGCAAGGTTCTTTTCATTTGAAAGTTGCTGCCAATAACTTCCATGTAGCCATAATTTGATAATCATTAAACCAGTTGGGGTTTTCTCCACACTTTTTGCTCAGGAAAAGTAGGACAGAATTGAATATTGCTCTTGCTAGATATAAGCTGTTGATAAGACATCCAGGACAATCTCCCCTCAATATACTGGAAAGAAACACGAGGCAAAAGGTGCCTTCATAGCAAGCGCAACAGAGGAGGAACAAGAACTGTCAAGAAATGCTAAGGAATACCTATGAGAAGAAGGAGAACACGGGTTCATATGAAACAATAGAACATAAAATGTGAAGAAAATAACCAACTGGAAAGCAGCACAGCAGTTAATTCAACGGAGGTCTTGCAACCTGCCCCGAGAAGTGAGTAAAATAGCTCAGCAAAAGCAGCTTTGCAGAATGAGAGAGGAAAATGACCAAACAGATGAGAAGCCAAAAATAAACTATAGCAAAGAAATACGATAAACGTTTTGAAGGGACTGAGTTCTGAAGTGAGTATCGCAAGAAAATGAAAGGTACCAAACAGAAAAGCCAACAAACAATTCTGTTCAGAAAAATGTCTAAAAGATAGTGTAAAAGGAATAATAATTGTATGGGCTCTATTTAGAAGGCAGATGGAGAGTTAGAGAAAAACACACCATAATCTCTTCCAGCACACTCTGCTACTTCACAAAGATGTTTCATCAATTTGAACCATACCCTGTCTCTTCCATCTTAGGAGACAGCTAAATTGAAGGGAAAAAAAATCAAGCCTTTTCTTTTTACTTTTCCAATTTCTTTTCCAAAACCAACAGGCAAATACCAGAACTCTGACATGGTGGTTGTTGGCTGTGAGATTTGGAGAGTGAAGAATGAAAAGCGAAATATCACTTTAGGTTGAGCTATGCACAAGAATACACGCAGTAAAAACAAAGCAGAAAATAACTCGCTCCTCCAAGCGAATAAACCATACCAAGTCTTGTTTTGGTGAATACAGTGAGTAAGAATAATGCAGACCAGGAAAAAGAAAGATGGTATACTTTAATCATAGCACAATGCATGAGATAAATCAGTGAAATTTGAGAAAATAACAAAACATACTTTAAACAAATACCCTCAAAGGTTACTAAATGAAAAATGGGCTTGAGGGTGGGAGAAGGAGAAAGGATGATCTTCAGAATGAAGAAAAGCTGTTCTATGCTTCAGCTTGATTTTCTTCCTTCCTTGTTTGTAAACTCTTGACATATTTCAGAGACAGATGCTGTGAACTCTTGTTTTCACAAGGATAAATGACATGTAGTTTCTCTACTTGTTACGACACAATTCACAGGATTAGTTACTACAGAGAGTTTATATAATTCCACTTGTTTTTGCCATGATTTAACAAAAGACCATATACTCCTTGAGCACTCTAGACACCCACCTCCAGGCAGTACACCCAGAGCTGACAGCAACAGCTATTACTACACTAGATCACAGCTGAGACAGTAACAGCCAAAGAGTCTAAGTGGTTCACGGGCTTTACATTAATTCATGGCAAAAAATAAATAAAATAATAATTAAAAAAAATGGTAGCAGTTGTTCTTGTAATTACTGTAACATAGCTCAATTAAGTTTGGTTTTTTTTTTTAAATGAAGCCTTTTTTTGTGCCTTTCATTATTTCAACATTACACTTCATCTTCCCTAGGCACAGTGTCCTTGAATTGTTGGCAGAGACTTCCAGAGGTCATCTAATCCAGCTCTCTGTCACAGTAAAGCCAACTTAGTGCTTTGGTTATATCTATACTGTTATCGTGGCCTTCAACCAGTGAAGAATTTGGGCTGCTTGGCTCTTTGGTGCTCATGTCCTTACAGTTCAGAGTTAGCACCTTCCGGGAGTGCTGACTGCTTCCATGCTGCATAATATTTGTCCTGGTCTCTCCTGAGCCTCATCTGGCACCACCGTGACACACATGTAACTGTAAGTGATTGTCAACACTCAGGGTAACGGGTCTGGGAGTGTAACAGCAAGCTGTCGCACACTTTCAGGTACTCCTTCTATCAGTAACGTCCCCAGTTCTACAACACATCTCGGACTTTTCAACAGTGGCAAGTATTTGGAAAACATGCTCTTTATAATACAGAAGAGAACACTGACCTCACAACCTGTATAATTTCATTGTAACAAAGTTTTTGCACACAATTACTCTCAGAGCTTGCAGTCATCAACCTTAACCTGGCATTCACAAGCCTCTTTTGAGTACATACTCTCTTTCTGCTTTTACAAATGACTCCCACTTCCCACAGAATTGATACAGGGATATATGAACAACTTGTTTCTGCCATTTACGCATACACCTACCTATATGCTTGTCTTGCATTTTTGGACTGTATGATTTTCCTGTGTATTTCAGTGTTAGTGCAGCACATTGCTAACAGAGCCAAAATGGGTCATTTTCCCTAGCAGTAGTAGCAAGTGCTAGGTTTAAAAACAACAGGTTACAGTTGTTGAAGGTCATGCTTTGTAATGCATTTTCACTCCAGATGGTTCTCTTTCCACTGTATACCCATGGGTTACAAATACATGGAAAAACATAGCTGTAATTCTTTTTAGGCTAACGGTTCAGACTTTCAGAAATTCAGCTGGACCCATGGGAAGAGTATTTTTAATACCTTGCATAGAGAAAAACCTTTCAAACCTATTTATAACTGTATTTTAATGGAAAGAAATAGCTTTTAAACTGACTTTAGAAGGGTACATTTAAAAATAGAGTGGAACTTTATTTCTCGTCTTTTCTTTTTCACTGAAATAATAAAACTTACAGTAATGACATCTGTCTTGGAGAGAAATACCTCTTTATATCGAGACTAATGCCAGATTGCTCAGTATCTGAATAATTTCTGGATAAAGAGGAAACACATTGTCTACGTCTAACCACAATCTGCATGCCATTTATACTTCTCAATGTGATAACATTTTCATTAAAGGCTACAGGATGTGCACACATCAGAAATTGGCTTTAATTCATCTGGATACTTTTTTTTTTTTAAAATTGTGTGATGGTTTCCCATTGATCTCATTTCCTAACAAGATATAATTAAAACATAAATGCGGAAATCAGAATAAACTTGGAAGCAATTGAATAGCAAGGCAGTCTGAGAGTAGCAAAGTTGGAGTCTCAAATAAAAACTCAACTTAGAGATAATTCGATCAGACAAGTTGGAAGAGTCACCAAAATAGTGCTAGCACTGTCCAAACTAAAGAAAACCCAATGGGCAAAGCAACTTTGTATGTGTAAGACACCGAGTTATATTTTCATGAGTCTATTTTTTAGGCAGTTTATTTTTAGCATGCATAGATGAAGAATTTCGAAGCAATTTAAAGAGTTAGATATGCGTTCTGTTTAAAATTAATACACAAGTCTTCAGGCGTAGACTGCATTTTGTAAGTTTCTTTCCAAAGGAATCCAGGGAAATGTATCAAGGATTCTATGAAGAGTGGAGTTGTATAACGAAAGTAGGAACCCAAGGCAAAGCAGGGCTGGTTAAAGAGCTGTTTCACCTTTTTCAGAACACAGAATGGACTCAAGCTTTAACGAGGAACTCTTCATCACAAATTTTTGCAGCTGGACATTTTTACGAAACATGCACTCAAATTAATTCGAAACTTTTATCTTTCTGATTTTTCAATCAAATTGGACCTTGACTAAGTTCTAACTACTGATAAACTAATAGGCTTGGTGAGTTATAGCTCAGTAATTACCTTTCACCATGGAAAATACTCCCTAAAGACTACATTCCTAACTGGAATAAATGCATTAAAAGATTGCTTGTATAGTCGGTAATTCTTGGGCAATTACAGAAAAGGTATAATGTCTAAAACATCCAGCCCCACCTAAGTCAAGATTCCATGCCATTTTAACCCTTCTGATGAACTTCTGACGAAGTAACAATTCAGCAGAGTAAGAGGGTGCGTGATTATAGAAAACATTACTGTAATCTTACTTCAGCTCTCTTCAGCATCTCCCACTTATTAAGTATCTTCATGGCAAAAACCTTATCTGCATTCTTCAGTTTTACTACTGCAACCTGGAGAAGATAAAAGGAAAGATAAATAAGTTAAAACATGAAAACGCATATTGTTTTCATTTTTATGAAACCTTGCAGTTTTGGAGGTTTTTTCTTTAGCATTCTGGACACTTAGCTTTACTGTCCACACAATACCATACATTGTCATCAAGAAAGAGTAACATCACAACAGTACAGGATATTTATTTTGAGAAAGTTGCAAGCCTATTTTAAGCTTTCATTACGTATCACACTTTCATTCTGTACAATTTTTTCTAGGTGACTGTAGATGAACAATGGTATTTCTCACCATCACACTTCTTGCTCTATCATACTGTCATGAAGGTATCACTGGCTGTATGCTTTATGTTCTTGGACTCCAGTCCCACACAATAATTTAAATTACAGAACCACCAAGAAAAGACAACAATGTAATAGTTTCTAAAACAAAATAAACAATATCTTTTAGGTTTTAGACATAAATTAGACTGTAGGTTTGCCACAAAACAACTTCCACTCTCATTTCAAATAATGCACTAGACTTTCTTCAGAGATACAATAAAGTATTACTTCACATTTTTCCACCTCAAGTTCAATGAGCTCTTTATCATGTCTGTTGTCAGTGGCAGGGAAATGGTGAAATCCACATTTTCTAGAGAAGTAAGACTTAGGAAACACAAGTTCCCCTCCCTCTCATTGCTTCTGAAACGTTAGATACCATAGGCCTATGTAATAATATATTAACAAAGCCAACCAACACAGTCCTTTTCCGAGAATATTATAGTTTTGTTTAGCTATAATAAAAGCTAACATGGCATATTTTTAGGAAAGAGGGAGGAAAGAAGTTTACACAAACATGTTTTCACAGTTCAGGCTTCCCTGGGTATAGAAAGCTAAGTGCCACGACACTTACCCAAAATGGCCATGAATCTGCCACAGATTCAGAGCTGCTGATCAGAACTAGACCAGACCACTACACTACCATCCCAATTACAGAAAAGTTCAACAATCAATACATTTTAACAACCATTCGCCAACTATCCCATTCTGCCTCTTGCCTTTCAAATAAATCTTAAGGCTCAAGGAGATAAAAGTTTATTTCTGTGTGCATCTGGCTGCAAACTAACATGCTGTCACACAGATTATCATCATCTTCATCCTGCAGGCCAGTGACAAAAAAATACTAAGGTTGAATCCTACATTCCTTCCACCTCTCTCATAATCAGTAAACAAGCTATGTGTGAAGACAGCGATAACTGAAAAGAAAATACAGGATCAGACAGTTTGAAGCGAGTGTCATGCGAACCTCTTCCAACCATCTTCAAAAGTGTCATCAGCTGCAGCAGCTTCATGAACACGGCAAAAGCGCAGGCTGAAGGACTGCAATACTCAGATGTCTAAACTAAAGCATATCTAAAAGTGTACCTCTTGCTTAGCTATAGATTCATAGACGAAGCAGCTGTCACTTCCCACATGGGCAGCAATGCATTATCGGCCCTGCTCTTGACACTGCTGTCTTCTGGGGTCGTGGGGGGGTGGGAGTCAGGGGAGATAAAAAAAGGAGAGAAGACAGAAAGGTACTATATCTACTTGTTTAAACTAGTTTATGAACTGAAATTTTTAAAGGTTACTTCATGCATAAAAATTAAGGTTCACGTCCAGACTTGGGATCCCTCAAGGTACTTTCAGATTTGAAACACAAAAATAGATTGTTACTTTAGACTATAATCTAATTTTAATTCATAAAGAATGTCTACTCTTCTGTGCATGGTACCCCAAGGTCGAGCATCACAATTTTCCTCAGGAGGGAAAAATGAATCCTCTGCAGTGATACATAACCCACAATGTGGATTTGAATCTTGAGTCTCCTTTTACTTTACTAGCTAAAGCTAGCTTGAAACTCTGATAAGCCATATCTGTACCCATTTCTAATGAGAAATGGCAGGAGGAGAAAGCCTTAACATTGAAACTAGACAGCGTTCAAACTGTACCGTATCTTGGACGACAGGCACCCGCTCTGCATGATGCAGTCTGTGGTATGAAGCTACAGTGTAATTCTGCCCTAAAGACCTTTAAGGGTTTTGCGATTGTTGTTGGGAAAACTAAAAGGTTGGTCCTAGAGCTGAGTAGACTGCTGCTGCTGCTGCCGCCCAGCGTGAAAAGTAAGTTTTTCCCCACCATTAACTGTTGTAGTCTAGGCAGCCAGAGGCATAAGATAATACATGTATTTCACATCCAGCTTCAGGGTTTCGTTTCTTGCCTGTAGCACACTCAGCGAAAGGCTGTGTTATTCTGCAAAAGACTGGTTACTGAAAGACATACGCTGATTGCACAGCTGCCTAAATCTATAGTCTCCTATACAGCATTCACTTGCACACGACCGAAAGAGCTGCAGCACTGCCTTTGGTTAACAGCTGGAGCGCAGGGCTTCAGTGACAAGATCGAGGGCTTGGTACTTTCTGTGAACGTGTAGTTGTATTGAAGGGTGACTAAAGAACAAAAATAGACTCATCTTTACCAGCTGTGTTTACAGTCAGTCAGAAGCAGCCTTTTAGTCTGTGAAAGCCATTAACGTTATTCCATATCAATAACCACCACACACACACAAAAAAGGATCAAACACCATCATTTTTCTGCAATCACAGCATCTTTTGGGGAGTGTCTCAGTGCTTTATGAAAGTAAATTCTAAAATGCTTATTTCAGGACTGTGAAAGAAAAACCTGACACTTCAGCAATGAGCAGTCTGATGCAGTTTCTAACTGTAACAAAAAATTCTGAAACACGATTACAGATCCAGGCAGTGTTTACATACACACACAGAGGTATATACTATGTATACAAATGCCCAAATACACACAGAGTGCTGTTTTGATCTTCTCCCTTCCCCAATGAAGCTGTCAAGACAGAAGAAAGGGTAATCATTCCTGTCTAGTTAGTTATCCTGAAGTGTCTTGCTACTGGAATTTCTTAAAATTGGACTTTTAAAGGTTGGGGGGGGGTGTTTAAATTTATATTTTCCTGTGAGCAGCCCAACAAAAAAATGATTGGTATGTGCTGATGTAAACATCTTGGTTTAGTCAGATAGGTTTTTTTTCCCATTCTTCAACAGTTTTCCATATTTCCCACAAACAGCAGAACAGTCTGGCATGCTGTCAGACACCTTCTGCCCCAAACTTGGCTACTTGTTTCTAAGGTACATGTCTGCACATTTCCTTTGCTTAAAAAGCAACAGCCTTATACAAAAAAGCTAAAACAGAAGCTATTAAAATTGTAATAAAAAAAAAAAAAAAAAGGAGGAAGTTGTTTTGTTGGGGTTTTTTTTTGTTTAAAAGCTCAGTATTGGTTTTCTTGTTCATCAAGAGTAGGCAGCCCTCCAGAAACAGGAAGAGGGAATGTTACGGTTCATAACTGGATGCCAAAATTTAGGAGTAACTAACTAGTTCTCAGAACCACAAAATTCATCATCTTTGAAATATCAACAACATAATGACATAATATTTGCTTGCATAAGCAAGCCCTGAACGTTTTTTTTAAACAATAATAGAATGAACTGAAAATTTTGGTATTAGCTAGAACCTTCAATACGCCACACTTTTATACTGCTGAGAGACACCGCTAAGAGCTGTTGCCCAGTTGCTTCACCTTTCCTAGCAGCATTCTTCAACTCCCAAGTTTTAAGTCTTCTTGTTTAGAGTTGTTTGTTAAGTTTTTCAAACCATGCTGCCCGAAGCCAGCACAATGAAACACTTGATGCCCACATTATTAATTTTACCAGGATAATCCTCCTCCTCCAAGCAAAACATCTGTGTTTTCTAAAGACAGCACTCTCTTACATAAAATTTTAAATAAGCAAATGTATGCATGCAGAGGGAAGAAGCATGTCATTAATTTGACAAAAAGGAAGCATTCTCAGACTGGCAGCAAGCAGGGTAAGGGGAAAAAGAAAACTAGGAACAACGAACTCTTACAGTTATAAGCAATAACTAGTTTAAACTACTTTTCGTCTACATCAAACTTGTAAAAACAAAAAGGGAAATATTTCTTGACTATGCAAATTGAAGAAACTGAGTAGCGTAAAATCAAAATAAGAACAAGTCTGAGACTATGCCAAAGAAAACTTGCACTAACTTTGTAGTCTACAGAATTTCAGAATTATGTTGATTCAGGAGACAAAAATTACTCCTCCCAGTAACCTAGAGCAACCTTGGTCTCATTTATAGTTTGCTGGAAAGAAAATACATTCTTCCAGATTTCTTCATCTGTCTCAGTAAACTACTGTAGTCTACTGAATCATACAAGTATTTTGCCATTTAATATTAATACAGTTTTTGGTGGCGTAAGTAGCAGTAAAATTTGGTGGTGCTTTTTTCAACCTTGCTCAGATATTTACAGGTTATTTTAAAGGAAGATTAGTAATTTCATACAGAACTTGTTTTCTTAGACAAATGCCTGTGTAGGACTTGAAACTTGTCTTCTTTAAGCTAGTATGAAAATTTAACATATATCCTTGCAAATATTTAGTAAGTCCTACTTTAGGAACATACAAACCCAAACATCCTCACTGAGAGAACTTCAGTTTTCCCCTTAGTGAAGATTTTGACAATTAAGTAGAGTCATGCTATCTTTCTCAGATAAGGAATTAGAAAAAAAACACTGTTCCCAAAAGAGGAGAACTAACCGATTACACAGACTGCCCCCAGAAGAGGATGGGGAAAGTTACGCTCTCACTATTCATGGGATGATTCACCACAAAGAAGCTTCCTGAGAAAGAACTACAGTTTTTTTGTGGTTTAGCTGCTGTGGAGTTTGATGCTGATTTAGCAGACAAAAATTACTGCTCTTAAACTCACAATATAAGACAGGTTTCACATATGATTCTTCTGACAAGAAAGCACCCACATCAGTGATTTTTCTTACAACTTATACAATCTGTACACGAACTCAGCTGCAACTACTATGGCAGCACTGAGAAAAGCTGATGTTTTAGGCAGAAGCGTTTACATCAAAACAGAGAATGCAACAATCTCCATGTGGCAGAGGTTCAGACTAAAGATAAATTATCTACGAGTAACTTCAGCAGCATTATTCCAGATGGAGCAAAACCAACCAAAAGTTATAGAGTAGCTAAATAAATACTACTCTTCTATTGTTATTTTTACAGTTGCCCAATGATGTTATTTGCATGTAGGCATCATCGGAGTATGTAGCAACATATACTACCGTAAAAATTCCCGTTCCTTACATACTACCTACAGAAGTCTATGCTTGCATAACCAGACTAGTAAAGACTAATTTTCACACATGATGCAAACATGTAAGTGAACCTGAAACCAACTCTTCTCTGTCACATGCCATAGAGCCTCCAGAGGTGCTCTCATACCAAAGAGAACTGAAAAAAAAAAACCAAAACATTTCCAGTTCCAAAAGCAATGAAGACTTTGCTTAGAAAATCTTTTTCTTGTACTTTGGGTTTCAGTTCGCACGTATTTTCAGGCAGTATGGAGTACCTTCTGCAGAAGCTTTACATACTATCCCTATCCGTAGTATATTTGGCTATCTATCAAAAATTCAAGGCACTGTTCTACATTAGGTTGCTCTTTCTACATATATAGTGTCCTGCATGAAGAACAAAGCACATGCACCTAATATAATTAAGAAGAAGGGGCAGAAAGGTAATGGTTATTTATTCAAGTTTCCTCAACCTATATAATCTGACATGCCTAGTGTATAACCTAGTGATCAACAGCCTTGTTTGATGACTTCAAATAAGATGGCTTAATCAGAAGCAGCAAAAAAAATTGTATAGTTCGATAGCAGTAGGTGACAATTGAAAAAGAAACTAACATTTGCTAAACTCTTTAAAAGAAATAAAGGAAAAATACTCATTAAAATATTCATTAAAAATAAGAAACGAAGTGACAGGAGTAGAGATTTCTCTGTGTTCTTAGAATGTCAATATCAATATTTGTCTATTTAAGTTGCTGAAAACTACTTTCAGGCTATTTAGTTTTTAGGATGATTAGAACTGGCTAGATCTTTATACCATCAGTAACTCACTGGCCTCCACCTGCTGACTGGAAAGAATTACAGTCAAGCAAATGATTTATCATCAGACAGTTGAAACATGGCCTTTTAATCCATGTGAACTTGCCTTCTCTCAAAATTTAAAAGACTTAAAAAGAGCTGTCAAAGAATGTATAAATCAAAATGTACTTGCATCAAACATTAGATATCCATTATGCCTAAATAATGTAAAACCTGTACATCAGTATATTGCTATTAACTGTCCCTCCTCAGTGCTGCAGAATTGCAAGAGCATATTCAAACCCTTCCTTCCACCTCCTTCACATACATACCTCTCCAAAGGCTCCTCGACCAATCACCTTCAGGATTTCAAAATCTTCTTTATGTAGTCGCATCTGTTTCACTTTAGATGTAAAAGGTTTGGCTGAAACAAAGGAAAATATCGATCATTAAAAAAAAACAAACAAACAAAACAAACAAGAAAAAAACCCACACCAAAACCAAAAAACCAAACAACAAGGTGACAGTAACATAAAATAGATGTAATCAGAGCCCTGAAAACAACAGACCATTTTGCTTATATACCTATATTCCCTAATGTAATATAATGAAGTTTAAAGCTGGAAATAATGACCAGTGAGAACTAAGCCAAAACTGCTGTGAGAGAAAGCTTATGAAGTAAGCCTATTTTTGCTTTTCTTTAAGGAAAAGGAAGAAGGAAAGGAAAGTCTAGCTGACTATATTTTTCTACAGTCTTTTGAGTTCATAGACATCCAGTGCATCTGTGCTGTACGTTGTTAACTCCGGTTGCAAAAGCAAAGTATAATACAATGAGGAGTTCACTCTGGACAATATTAATTTCTCTGCCAAACAGCAAAACAATATTGTATTCAATGAAAACGATGACTGGAAGGGCAATATTGGCAATATTTTTGGAGACCACTTCTTCAAGATAGACAACACTTAACAGTTAATTCTTGGCTTCTGGAAGCGAGAACAGTTGTACTCAAGACATTATTAACACATTCAGTGGAAAAACCCTACGTATATAAAGTTAAGCTTCATTTCCCTCTCCTTTTTTCCCCTCTTTTATAATATCTTTGAAAGCAGTAAGCAAAGTAAGGTATAGTTCTCCAGCCAGGTAACCCCAGTGTTCTTTGCAATGAAACAGTATCAGGAGGACTGTTCCCCTCTTTCAGCCCCATTTAGCACTACAACTAACCAGTCCATGTTCATTAATACATGCTCTCTGCATGCATGCAAAACATCCAAGTAACTGATAACTCTACCTCAAAAACCACATAACACAAACTTCGGGGAAAAAAAAGAACAAACCAACCCCACTTTAAATAATTAAGCAGGAAAAGGAGTTCCTTTAAAAAATATTTTAAAATCATGTTTAATACTTTACACAAATGAAATCTACTACTTAAACAGAATCTTCAGTAAATATGATTCATAAAAGTTGCCCATAAAAGAAGGTTGTATAACCCAGTGTACACAGGACTAGAATGGGTCTCAGAAGACCCAAGTTCAATTTCTGGCTCAAAGGCAGTCTTCCTCAATGGTCCTAAACAAGTAACCTCAAAAAAATTCACTCAGTTTCACATCCACAAAAAACAGACAGTATTTTTCTAACAAACAAGGTATTGACCATCACATACTTGGATCAAGAAACAAACAAGAGAACGCAACATAGGGTAGCCCTTTTACATGGCCCACAAAAACCTTTTTAGCTGATGCTTTCATGGTACAGGGACCCATCTATGTCCACTTCTATCTATACAGAGGCTGATGGAATCAGCACAGCTTTATTTGCAGTGAAGAGTTGTAACAGGCATCCCATTGCAGAACAATTTGTTCAAAATAATGTGTCTAAACAGAAATGGGAATTAGTTTTCAAAAGGTCCAAAAGCAAATGATGCTAAATAACAATGAAATTCTGTCTAGACACATATAAGAAATCCGATTTGGGTTCTTCTAGAATTCAGTATTTTGGCTTCCTAATGTTATGAACGAAAAAACCCCAAACCCTAATACTGATATATATAACCCATCATTCAATTTAGAATTTTGATATTAACACACACCCCTTCAAGGCACTACAAAATCCTTGTCCAAAAGCCTATTGCCTACTATTCAGCAAAGCAATTTTATAAACTGAGTCAAGACACAAGCTACCTGTATTTTTAATACCTAAAACACCCCACAAAACTTCTTTATCCCAGTCCTTAAATTAGCATTGTAAATCACATCTGAAAAATAACAGTGCAAAAATGCAGGGTCTTGTGTTTCTCCTGTTAAGCAGTACAGCACACCTCCACTGATGTTAGTGGTACAACGGATGAAATCCTTCAAGAATCGCAGAGGTTGCAAAGCCTGAACTTAGTCAATTTTTCTAAAATTCCTCAGATGCCAGGAATCAATTCTCTACCAGGAGTTACATTTGTTACAACCACAGGAACATCAGCTTATGCTTAAAAAAATTTTGGGTTTTAGGTCCAAATAGTAAAGGTGCAGACATATGACACAGATTTTCACTTTATTGGTATTTTTACTTTAAATTTATAATAATTTTATTCAAAATATTTAATTATACCATCAAAATACAGATATACTTTTAAAATCTAATTTTAAAAGAAGTATTTTACTCAGGTTCACAGAGATTCCCCAAACTTTCAATTAATCTTTTATACCTTAAAAGAAAGGTCTTGCAATTGGAAAAATAAGTGACGACAAAATGTACTGCCTTACTGGGACAGCCTCAGCTGTATAGCACCAAGTGATTTAATACAAATATTAATACTACTGACAAATACTACTGAACAAATTAAAACAAGCCATTAAAGCCTTTTAACTTGAAAAACAACTGATTGAAAACAAACATGTAGTTCTCGACTTGAACATTTTTTGACCGTTACAGGCCTGGCTAGAGTACAAGGCAAAATATCTTGTTAACAAGCAACAGCATAGCTGTTTAAACCACAAAACTCTTCCTCATTTTATATTGTAAGGAAAGGCCTGTCATTCTTTAATTATTACATTTTGGAATCTTCCAGGGTTCCCATAGGGACACTGGAAAAATAAACATCATTATAACTACTTCAGTAAAATACAACCGACAAAAATAGGTTTGGATTAGTTGTACTGATTTGTAGTGTCGGTGTTAGTGGAAAAGTTTGTAAACCCTACTCTTTAATTTTTTTATCACCTCTAGCAACAGACATTTCAACGTATAGCCAAGCAGGTTTATGAAGAAAGACACAGTCAAAGAAAAGAAAAGAAAGAAAAAAGAAAATAAAAAATTGCCCTAGGAATGTGCTTCAAATAGCTTGTTCCAAAAAAGGTCAATTTGCTTTATCATCAATGTTGTTTGTCTGCTGTGCAAACATCTGCTGTTCTTGTGGCAACGGCAATCTTAAGTACAGAAAACTTGGCCTGGCCAAGGGTCCTGGAAGGCATATCTTCAGACAGCCGTTTCATGCATCCAGCTTTCCAGACTATGAGGTTAACAGGCAGACTTTTTGCAACTAGTTTGGCAATGTCATATGAGCTGTTATAAAGACAGCAAACTGTAAGGTCAGGGAACGGTTTTCAAAATGCAATGTGCTCAAAGGGCTCTCTGCGATGCAGCTCTGCTAAAACATACAGGTACACACCCCTCCTCGTTTATATCCCCATCTCCCTAAACAGAATCATCATGAAGTTAACAGAAAAGACTACCCTCTTTTTCAGAAGGAGCTGCAGTTTCCTTGATTGTTGATACCAATGACTCACTGTCTCTGCGGCTTTTTGAGAGTGAAAGGCAGTATGGGCATTTCCTTTGGTACTTCATTCAACCTACAGAAATGCAGAGGGATAGCTGATTTTTCCCACACAGACGTCCCTTTTCAAGGTGGCTAGCCATGTGTGATACAGATTAGGGACCAACAGTTTGCTGGTTCTTCCTCCTCCAAACCAGAGGGTAAGTGTGGGCAGCATGTCCCCTGGCTCCTCCTGGATTTTCGACTCAGCAGGAACCAAAGTTCATTATATAAAACTTTCACATTTGCCAGTATGTCCTCTATGGCCACAAGCTGACAAGTCATACATAGAGTCTGTGGAAGAAGTTACTCTGAAAAATATTCTATGTTGCTATCAATCACCATGGAGGAGATGGATAGATAAGACTTGACGTATAAAAACTGTTCTACAAGAATCATTAGCCACCCCACCTGGCCAATACTTCTGATCTCACCCTGCCTGGGAAAAAACTCTATCCCTACCGAAACCAGGACACAGAGGAATGTACATTCTACCTCCTGGCCCTGAAAAGGGAGGATTTTATTACAATTACAACAACTGTCCAGCAGAAGAGAGGCAAAAGAATGGGTTCTGCAGTAGTGACATTGAGCTTCAACAATCTGTTTTATCATACTCATGGTGCGGAAGCAGTTACTAGCATTACTTAACAGTACGTTTAATACCAAGGGGTTTAATTTTTAAACTCTTGGAGATAAAAGTCCATCTCCTGATGAGCTGACACAGGGAGGACAGCGACATGGTTGATAACCCAATACAGTTTAGTACTGTGATTATACACGTGATACCAAACAATATCAAAAAAATAAAACAGCAGTATTGGATGCTTTAATTGCAAAGTTAGTCTCGTGCTCCTGCCTTGCTCTCTCTCCCTCCAGCTCCCAGTTTCTGCCTACAGAGCTTGGGCAGGGCTAGCTCTGAAATTCAGATTTTTCAGGGCTAACCTGCTGGCTGGGGGGTGGGGAGGGGAGAGCTAGTGGTGAGCTCCTTCCCCCTCCCTGACCTGCTAGCACCCCTTTCCCTCCCCAGCAGAGCACTGCAGCAAACCAGAGCTGGTGTAGGCATGGGTTGAAATTAAACCCAAGTGAGACGAAGGTCATGCTGACTGTTTAAAGGAAGTGCTGCAGACTCGGAGCAGCAATTGAAAATGGGTCCCCACAACTGATTTAAATAGAAAACAAAATGGAACAGGACAGTGTTTAGGAATTCCTCTTGGTGCCTCACCGATGCCATAGTCGCTTTTTAGATAAACAGGCTGGCTAACTCTGCTCAGATGGAAGACTGTATCCTTGACTGGCAGGTCTCAGTAAGATAGCCATTTCTTACTTCCCAAAGGAATTACAAAATGTGTTTCCTTAGTGATCCAGGTATCACACAGCAAACCCAGCCTTGCTGCCCACTGCATTGTTCAATGTAAAATACTATGTCAAGCCAACGATAGAGAAATTAAAAGCTGTATCCACCAGAATTGTCCACAGCAATGGTGAAAGTTCATTATGAAGGAAATAGATTGGAAAAGAAAACAGCCACCATGGGAAACTAGCTGCTTGCCATTTCAAGACAAAGCCTCCTTTCCTTCACTAGTTAAAAATAATTATAAAAATACATACAGAGCTTTCCCATGCAAAGGAGAAAAACCACGTGACCTAAGAGATTGTCACTCAACTGAATACCAGAAGGCTCTCCGATTCTTCCTAACGCTGTCCTTGAAAAAATAGGGGGGGGGGGGGGGAGAGGAAAAGCAAAAAATATATCGATAGTCGTTTTTAAAAGCATTCTGCAGTTTTGAAATTTCTGCTAAATTCCTGGAAGGAATTTAACAAGTGTTTTTATTTTACAGGCTCAGTCCAACCCCAAAGTATTTATTTTCCACTGGCTTCTATCAGCTGTGATTATGAAATGTGTAAATAGCATTTTTGAGTTCAGACAGACCATAACTGGAGGTTTCAAAAAACTCCAGAAAGGAGGTGTGAGAGAATACCCTTCCCAAATTAAACAGTATTTCTCAAAACAAAGAAGAAATAATTGATAATCAGCAAGGCAGAGCTGCTTAAAGCCTAATTTAATTGAGAGGAGTCAGAAAAATCTCTCCTCTCCACCCACCTAAGATTGGCAAAACAGCACAAGAAAGCTTTGTTGCAGTTTCTGCCAACTCTCTGGAGGAAACCAGGGGCAAAACACTGTAGTCAACAGCAATAGCAGCTGAACCACAGAACATTAGTTAAGGCAATGTAAAAAATATAAGCCACAAATACCCTTCTCAGTTTTAACAGTTAAGATTCAGTTTTCACTCCCTCAGAACATTTTTAACATGTTTTTCCTGATGAAGACTTAAGTGCCAACATCTCTAAGTACAAGTTAAGAATCTGGCATTTTCCAAGAATGAGAAGCATGTCCACAAATTCCTGTACTAGAGTATAGACAGACACAATATTCTGGATTCTATTCATCTTGGGGGGGGAAGTAATCTGTTCTCATCTAGGTCAAGTGGAAAAAAAAAAAAGTAATCTGTTCTCATCTAGGTCAAGTGGAGATCATCCAGCCATCTTTGGCTACAGCTACCACAGAAGATTCTCCAACAGGAACTTTAAAATTAGAGAGAGAAATAAAATATCTTTCCCAAACATATGAGAGTAGTTCTGTTTTTTCCTTCCCCAGACTCAGATGAAAAATAATCCCTGCATTCACAAAACACCCACTGCAGATCTGGGCAACACTTCCATACCACATCAAGCTATGGCCATTGTTTTTTATATTACCATTCTTTCTCATCACAAGAATTTCAGTATACCACCCTATGTTTAAATATTATTATTCTAGCAGCAAAGTGAAATATTGAACTTTAATTCATCCCGCTGTGCACTGGAATTCTGATGCAATTCTTGTAGCACAGTCAGTAAAATCTTTACTGGAGGACTCCTGTTCCACCTAGTAGAGGGGGGAAATGCTCTGGGAGCAAATAAAGAGCAGACAGAAAAAAAATTGTGATATTTAAAAAACCTGAAAGGCTAACAAAGGAGAAGGAGAAAGGTGGTCTTACGCTTATAAAGCAGAATGCTGCTTAGACTCCATCCCTCATGCTGTCACAGAGCTGGAGATAAGTCAATTAAAAACACACTTCTGACAGTCAAGCTTAAACTTTGCATTCCTCAATATTTGACATGTAACTCAATATGCTGGTCTTTGACTGCCAAAAAATGCTGGACATTTAAGCTGTAAATAAAATCAATCAGACCTGTGTTTAGAATTACTAAATGTTCTGAAAAATCAAAATAAACCAGGCATCAAAAATGAACACTTTAAGTAAAATTCTTAGTCCCTCAATGCATTACTTTTTATTATGTAAAATAGAGCTATCACCGTCTAATCTGACTAGGCTCTTGAAAAATCCTTTCATACTGTTTGTGAAAGATTATGTGTTGATGAATATCAGAGAAAAAAAATTGAGTATTATGCAATAAACAAAGAGTGTGCAACCACAGAGCAAATTTCAAGGGGGTGGGGGTGGCGGGGAAGGGAAAAAGAATGACTGTCTGTCAAGTAACAGCTCTCCACTCTAAAGAACAGGTATTTTGTGACCACAACGGAAGCCTGTAATATGTACTCTCTCAAGGTAGTTGTGGAGGCATCATTAATTCTGTCATTTCCTTTGTTCTGCATTTATGGTTTTACATCCTTAATTACAGAATTGTTCAATATATATTTTGTTTATAATTCAAATAATCCTTTCATTTGAAAAATAAAAAAATAATCCTCTCTAGAAATTCTGCTACATACTCTAATAATATAGAAGTGTTTTACCAGAAGAAAGCTAGCGACTTTGCTCCACAGAACACAGGCATCTAGTACATGATCCTCACTGACTAAAGGACCAGTGCTGCAGGCTGTCGCTTTTTGCATGGACCAGCACTAATGAAGCCCCCTGCTCAGTCTCCCAGGTATTTCACAGCACATTAGGAATCTCCTGTTCCACTTCTGAAGCTAGAGAAAGGAGGACTCAAACACGTGTCTAATATTGCAGCCTGCCTTACACTCCCTTCCCTTGCCTCTCACAAATACATGATACAGTTTCACCTCTTCCCTGCTGTGTCTCCTCATCCCAATGCCTTCCTTCTCAAGGATTCGGTCCTAACCTCTCCCACAAGACTCATCATCCAGTATCACTCTGCCCTGTCCCCACACAGCTTTGCCACCACATCTGATGGTTTCTGCCCGCAGCCTCCTCAGTTTTCTTCACATCCGTACCTCGCCTGCTTCTTACATCGGTCTGCTCATGTCTGTCTCTACCTCCAGGCCCCCATCCCGTTACCCTGCTGGTCACAGAAGCCACCATCTGAGCAAAGTTCTGCTAGTTCTCCAATTTCTTACTTCTCCTTTAAAACTCTGGTCTACCCAGCTGGAGTCTCTCTTCCAAAGTCCCAGTTTCGGTGCCACCATCCTTTCTCAAATTCCCTGATGCATTTCCTTTCTCCTTTTACGACCACTAGCCTCAAGTGCCTTTACTTTTCATTAAATTGTGACTAACAAACAAGGACTTGAGCTAGACAACATCAGCCTGCCTTCCTTTTACTCTAGAATTTTAATTAAAAGGAAAAACTGTTTTTACAGTCATCTATATAAAGCAAATATACTGAGGTCAGACATTTGATTTTTTTGCTGATACTGAGAGTTTCATTACCTCTCATGTGAGCAACTAAGATTATTCATTTTTGAGAGAAAAAAAGGTCTAAAAGCTCTGTAAAACCGAAAGCACTTTT
Organism: Aptenodytes forsteri; assembly: GCF_000699145.1. Taxonomy (NCBI): domain Eukaryota; kingdom Metazoa; phylum Chordata; class Aves; order Sphenisciformes; family Spheniscidae; genus Aptenodytes; species Aptenodytes forsteri. The sequence continues at coordinate 698,902 of NW_008796042.1, forward strand.
AGTCTCCTTTAATTAGTTAAAGAACATGCTCTAAACCTTGTGAGAAGGGGGGTGAGCAGACTCTCCACAAACTCTCCTCCTCTAAAATGACTCTTGTTTGTGTAGCCATGTATTCTTAGCATACACTTACACTCAGAACTTGTCAAAATGCACACCTGTCAAGTCTCACGCAGCACATTTGAGTCCTGTCTCTCACTCCTCCATCATGGTGCTTTTACCCCCAAATTCACGGCAAATCATTGCGGAGACTTCCCAGCAAGCCTCAAGGGCCTCAGAGCAGAAGGCTAGTAACGCAGCCGAGCTCTAACAGCAGGCACATTCTTCCGCAGGATGTCGCAGGCAAGCGCCCACCATATGAACTGACATACCATGTAACAACATACTTCGTTTCCTCTTTAAAAGCATGGCATAAACCTGCTCATAAGCACTTCATATCCAGCAGGTTTCACTGACACTACTGTTTATATTTGCATTGCAACAGGTCTCGAAAGTCCCAGTCAGGGCTGAAGAATTCTGGGTAGTGAATATCGTAGGAACGCACACAATTACACTCCTAATTCTGCCTTTATGGACAACACGTTTTAAATGAAAGCTGTTATATGAAGTCCTGCATTCATGATCTATACCTGACATTAAATTGAAGTTCAAACATTAAAATAAAGTTCAAAATTCATAAAAGCAAGAATTACTTTGATATAATGTATGTCAAATGGAAATACTAAAAACTAGTGAGTAAGAACTTAACATCGTGAGAAGGATTTTTGCCTAGGTTAAAATAATACACATTTTCCAGTCATATTTTTTATTTTCTTGAGAAGTAACCACTCATTGTCATTAGATATCTTTTTAAAATAGCATTTGTGATCCAAATAAATAAAAAGTGACTTTTGAATACTGCCTGCATTAGTTTTACACTGTCTGATATATCCTATGGGTTACTCTGAAATTAGTAAAAATAAGAAAATAGATCATATTGCACTTCATTAACACATCACAGCAAAATGCTGCTTCTGACTGTTGAGCCACTATAAGTGCAATGAAAACCGAAGATACACTTCTGCAGTCTCTACAACTGCTTTTTACTCAAATTTCAAGTTCCCAGTCACAAAAGAAGTAAACAAAACACCCTTCCTATGGCCACAGAAATTTTTCCACCTCCACAGCTTACGCTTCCACTCCACACACACCCCTCATACCATTTTAATGCCATCACCCTATATTATTTCTGCTTTAAGAACTGCAAACTTCTCATTTGCTTGCTCCTTGTATTCAAGCTGGGCAATGCAATTGAACATGTTCTTTATTGTCTGGGGTTTTTTGCACTGACAAAATGATAAAATGACAGAACTCTAAAAACCGTGATGTTTAAGTCACGTTTCAAGAACTCTTCTCGGTTTCACTACATTTTAGGAAAATATGACTATAACAACACTCCTTTATTAAACTAACAGCACTCCTTAAAGATCTTCAAAGATCTTAGAATTTCAGCACTCTTTCAGAGTTACCTTAAAACTACCGTAATTAAAATTAAAAAATAATTAATCATTTGAAAGATCAGTGCCATTAGCATGTAAATTGCCTATAATAAACTTGATTTGGCCCACTTGAGAATAAAGACCATATCATAATGCTTAAGTACCTAACCGTGCACCAGATCCGGCACTCTATTTCTCAACTACAATCATCTTCACTTTCTTCCTGATTAAGTGATCACTGTAAAATAATGCTGATTAAGATATTTTTATTTTGACCACATTTCACCTCATGGTAATTTTAATCATTCAATCTTCAGTGCAGTCGAATCACTAAAATCTACTGCTACTTCAAAAAAGATCAACGATCCCCATTAATACAAATCTTTCAACAAAATCTTGACTTTAAATATGACAAATATATTTCCCAACACCGGTAAGTACCCTACAGCACACATTTTCTGTAAGTAGTAAGTTCCCACGTAAGCCACGTACATCTGTGTGCGTGTGCACATGCGTAAGAGATTCTTGCACCACAACCCTTTTTGCTTTGATCCACACCTCCTTTGTATCACCAAGGATGTAGTAAAGAATAATTCTGCAACCCAGATCACTGATGGATCAAGTTGTTTATGAAACCAAAGAGAAACTTTAAATTATTTTTTATTCAGTTTCTCTGTTCCGTTTTTAGGCCCCCTTATGCTTATATTACCTAAACATAAAGGGTGGCTTGAAAACCTTTTTAAGGTCATATTGTTTCAAATTAAGCCTTCAGAGTTCCTAATGAATCAAGTGAAGGGATACACTAAGCGGTACATCTGAACTGCCTTTTGTGCTACTGAGCACATCATCTATTTCAGCATTCCCATCGATGTCAAGTCAGAAATAAGAGAGACCTCAAAACCGTGAACTCTTGCATGCATGTATTTGCCGGGCTGAGCCTAAATTAAGAGTCTTTCAAATCTTATTCCCTATAGTAACACAGAGATGTATTGTTGTATGCCTGTTATGATAGGCTACATAGATTAAAGTGTTTGTTTATTAGTGCATTGATTAAAAGCAATTCTTCTATGACAATACAATAATTTTATAACAAGATACAATTATTTGATTTATCAGCTTAAGATAAAAAGAGGAGGCAGCAAGTGAAACTTAACATTCTTCCTGTAAACCAAAGATTAAGTGTTTCAGTTTCAAACTACAAACTAATTACAGAAAAGAATTAGTATCAATACAAACTGGTTTTCATCTTCAAATTCTAGACATTTTTACAAAATTTTGTATGCTTTTTTCCCACAAAACTTTTCCCCCCAAAATGTGGACAGGAGAGGTGGTCTTGTATGCATCCAATGCACTGGAGAAGAAATGTTTCGCAAGTGGTGATACTAAATGTGGAAAATATTCACTGAGTTCTGAAAATTCTTTGAATGCTTTTACCCAAGTTTTATCTCAAAAGTTTTGTTTACTAGAAACTTGAAAGGAAAAGCCATGGCAAGACATAGCACACACAAACAAGTTTGAGATAAGTAATGGGATAATAAGGCATCCAATGCACTGGAGAAGAAATGTTTCGCAAGTGGTGATACTAAATGTGGAAAATATTCACTGAGTTCTGAAAATTCTTTGAATGCTTTTACCCAAGTTTTATCTCAAAAGTTTTGTTTACTAGAAACTTGAAAGGAAAAGCCATGGCAAGACATAGCACACACAAACAAGTTTGAGATAAGTAATGGGATAATAAGGAAGTTGGACACATTTTCAGAAGAGCACAGAACACAAATTCATTAATTTATATACAAACACAGCAGTTTTCAGGAGACAGAGTACTCATTTCATTACCTCAATAAAGCAGCCACACTTCAGAAGTAACACACACACATTTTAGTTAGTGCTTATAATTTTTAAATATTATCAAACTAGCTACTTCATATAAATATTTAAATAGAAACTGCACTCTAATAAAAATGGATTCCAGTTACAGGTAATAAAACATTTTGAAAATATAAGTCATAATTAAGTCATAAGCAAAATGAATGCTAGGAATTCATGATTTTTCACTCTGGAATTAGTTTACAGAAGGTTTGTTCTATGAAAAAAGTACTTTGTAGGGAGGTGAATTCATAGCTCACTTTTCCAAATGTCACCTTTTTCCACAGATCACAAAAGAGCAAGGTAAGTAGTTCACAGTAAAATGCAAGCAAACATAAACATTTCTTTTTAGTATGGATAATTTATGTTCCACATTATATGATTAAATCCATTTTGCTAATTGTTTCATCATCTTTCCCTGTTCAGCGAGAGTCCCCATTTCAAACACCTGGTCATGACACCTCTTCTTCCTCCGGACTTTAGTCCGTGTTCTTGAGAAACATATTAAATTAGTGCAAGCTTAACAACAATGTGAAAGATGGTCAAAAATTTCTGAAATCCAAATCCTACAAATTCTTAACACTTATCCACATGAAAACAGTACCAAACCGCTATTACTAAAAGTGAAGATTAGTCAAAATGAAGCATCAAATGTGTATTTGGAACTAGTTATATTTGAAGGCACGGGTCATAAGCATACGCATCCATATAATTGCCCAACAGAGCTCATTATATTTAAACCATTCTTGACAAATGGGTCAAGACCTAGGTCAAACCTAGATTACTTCCATAATAACACACTGCACTCCCTAACTATTATGAAAAACATGAGAACTGTAACTTTTCCCCTCCCACACTCTGAACATTGTCTTCTTCTGATCTCAAATCCTTAGGAAAGTGTGGCAACTCCTGCCCTTATTAACACCTATTTTTAGACTGTTACTCTGTATTTACTCAAAACTTACCACAAAACATTCCTATTAGTTTTAGCTTGGCTTCACAGCATTGCTCATCCAAAAAAAACCCAACCAACCTTAATTTGTTGCTCTTTTGCAAATTCTCTAGTTAATCTTAGCAAATAAAACTGATTACTGAAACTAAAAGTAATATTCTTAAGCCTACATTATGTCAAACATAAAGGAAAATTTAGCATTTATATGCAACACATGCAAGAATTCAAAATGCATTTCCCCCCAACAACTCAGATTCAACTCATCCACTATCATACCTTTTCATACCGATTTATACCTTGCCAACTTTGTATTCTATATTGATACTTCTTTCCACCCAAGTCTTTCTCTATTTATCATAAAAATATAATATTCAACTGATTGTTCAAATATTCTCAGTTTATCTCAAAGTGCATTCAAAACCATCTGTACAATTAGAAACACACACCTGGAAAACCTGAATTCAGTCCAGACATAGTAACTACCGTAAGCAACTTCAGCAATATTCACTCAGAGGAAATGGGCTGCTTATCTAACTGCCTAAATGGAAAGGACTCTTTCATACAATAAGGTATTTTGGAATTACTTTCTTGTTATTTTTTCAAATAATGATGGCACATAAATTACAAATTTTACATACAGCAGCAAACGGAAAGCTGGTATTTACAATAGCCATTGTGTACATTTTTTTTACAGCTAGTCCATAAAAAGCAAACAAACCAGAAGGGCAGAATACAGTCCTTATAAAGGATTGTAACAGAGGTGGTATTTAGAAACATTTGGTTTTCATCCTCTAGATTTGCAATTGCTCTCAGACAGACCTGGATTTATTTTTTAATTAATAATTTTGACTAGGCATCATCAACACCAACAAAACCTTTTACACTTAAATATACTTGAATCACTGTCAGGAGAGTGACAGAGAGATGAAAGAAGCAACACTCCCACCATCACAGCACATGTCTGAATCCAGGTCTCCTCACAACTTCTACCCATCCACCTGACTTGAACCAGATATGACTAAGCAGAAGATGTTTCAAAGACAATTCACTTTTTGCAGGATCCGCAAAAGTAAGGGGGTGGCAGGAGCAGCTCCTAAACCCACGCAGCCTACAGCACATCCCCGTGCTTCTTAATCTCAGGGAAACACCCTGGGAACCAGGCAGAGGGGTGGGAGCAGACATCTTCCCACACAGGTGCTGTAATTGTGACAAAACCTTTAACTCAGGGACTCCAATCAACCACAAGGCACAATTAACAGGAAACCAAGCTTTATTAGTCATTTCTGCTCACAAAATTACTTCTGGGGGTTTGTTGTTTTTCTGTGGTTTTTTAATCAAGAGTCTGTGTTCAGACTCCTAGCGTAACCAGCAGATACAACTGCTTGAGAACTGATTACTCCCTCCAGCTCTTTTAGCAAACAGATTCAGAGAGAGAGAGAGAGGGAGGGAGGGAGAGAGGGAGGGAGGGAGGGAGAGGGGGAGAGAGGGAGGGGGAGAGAGAGGGAAATATTTTGCATAAAGTTTGGGCAACTCCAAGGGTAACAACTTCTCTTACTACTTCTTTTGACACACAAATGTGGAAAAGATGATTAACAGGAAAGTGAGATCTCACTTTATGAAGCTGAGAAACCTTTCTCTAGAAGCCTGACATCCACATATTTCCATATTTCTCCTAGGAAAATAATTTAATACACACTAATTTGGGAAATTACTCCAATGGGTTTTCAAGATGTCTTGGGCCCAAATCCTCAGAAGAATGCAAACATTTAACTTCTATTGAAATCAACAGGACACCTGTGACTTCATAACTCTGTCAACCCTGATGCAAACTGCCAACTTCACACAAGACAGAATTAGAGTTGTGAAATTTATTTGCGCACATGAGAGCTCATTACAAAAGAAAGGAAAAGAAAGGACGCTTCAGAGAATGAGAATTAAGTATTCACTTGTGTATTAGAAAGATGTCCAAGTCCATAAAAAGGGAGTAATGAATATACACAACACCCTCAACTTCCTCACCCCTCATTTTGTTTGTATTTCATTGCAATTTTTACCTATTTACACAGAGGGTTAAACAAAACTTTAACAATAGGGAGCACCTTGATATGACTTACCACCAGAAATGTTCAAAACATTTATTTTCTTGCTTTTAATTGCAATTGTTTCCTGATTTAATAAAACAGGTATTTATATACATTTAACTACAGAGGGCTCACCTTCCAATGATAATGCAATTTTAACTTTATAAATAAAATAGATCATACATTTGAAAGAGAGACTGAGTTTCGTGGTGTATGTTAACAATTACTACTTCTTCCTATCTTGCTTCTATAAAGTTTCTCAGAGGGAAGGTTAAAATCAAATCATTTTCCTGCAGTTTCTTCAGAGTATTTCCAAGTAAATCTCTCATAATCTTTTCATCAAACATCAGCCTACCCACATAACTTACAATGAAGTTGTTGGGATCTTGAATATCAAAATTCATCCAACATCAAACTTTCTCAGATGACTTACACAACCCTTGCAAAAGGTTCTTTCTACTGGAGTCAGTTACCGTCCTCAGCATGTTCTCCTAGTCATTATGAGTTTTCCCCAGTTGGGATTTCCCCCCTCCCTGCCCTGTGTTTTCTGCATAAGCCACGGTGCAGTGCCTCCCCTCTATTTACCAACCTACAAAGGACCAACATCCACTGCAGAGATAAATCTTACTGCTTGCTCCTTTATAAATTTCAAATACTGAACCACTCAGTACTATTTGAAGTGTCAACAGAATCTCCAGCTCAACAGAACTGTTAATTCAAATCAACTACTACTGGGTGTGAGAAAGAATGGAAAGTGCATTTGCTTTAACCCAACATTAGTACCTGATTTAATTTAATCCATGCTCAAAGATGGTAGCACCAGTATTAATCACAGTAAAGTATACAAGCTGCACAGACAAACTTTTCACCCATACTGTGTTAAAGTACTTCTTTACAAACCTCAGGATAAATGGATGCCTTCATCTTAAAATCCTTCTGAATCTCAAGAAGAATTCAACTTGAACTCAAGAAACAGTGACTGTCAGTAACTGGGTTGCTAGTCATCAAAATAGACAACACTCACTTTAGCTTTTCCTCACTGTTACCAGTTGGCAGTATAGTTTGCCTAGGCTCCATCTGTTAAAGCTAAGAACCACTCATGCTGCAGTATTTTCCCTGTTTATGCTAATTTTAGTACATTCTACAACAAATGTGAACTTAGTATCTGTGAAAGTCACTGGACTGACGAGTACTAGCTGTCTGAAATAAAGGCAGGGCAGGTTTCCCCACAATGTACTGACCAAAGTGCCTTATCTGAGCAACTTTTCTACACATAAAGGCATTTCAACTTTTTTGGCTCAATCAAATCACAAATACCTCTGCTGATACTAATACAAAGATTAAATAAACAAGAAAATGCATTAGATGCACTTCAATCAGCAAGGCCTAATGAAATTTACTCCCAAGGGCTTAAGGAAGTAGGCAAAGTAATTTCTGACTCATTAGAGATTCTATTCAAGAACACAGAGAATGAACACAGCTCCAGAAGATCTAAGATCAGCAAAAAAAAGGAATTTTCATTTTTGTAAAATCTAAATTCCACATCCACATCTACCCTCCTGAAAAAATCTGTCCTGCAGCCTAAAAGCACAATGGCAGAATTCAAGCTTGACATATGAGTGCATACCTCAGGAGATCAACAAGTTACTGAAATTAGCAGTCTGAATCGCTAGGGGACTAAAAAACATACACTCTCCAGCTGAAAATCAATCTACTAATTTCCAATCATACTGTAAGGAATAGTGGGGTGGGCTGAACTTTTCTTATAGTTAGCTGAATCCCAGTAAGCAAACAGGCTGCTGCACTCAAAAGGAACTAACAGTGATAATGAAATTATGATATAGATCAGTGAAGGAGTTACAACAACCGAGCCTCATCTATCATTTTTCCATGACTGTCAAGAGATAATACGGAATAGTCTGTGTTAACTGAGCTATCAAAAATTTTTATTTATGTGTGTGTGTGTGTACCCACACATATACATACACACATTATGTATATTCCACTAAATAGAAGTTTCCACAGGAAGGGCATGCCTGTAGCTAATGCCAAGTTTCTTAGACCAACTTATTACCTCCAAACAAATCTCAATCAAAAGGACCACAAAGGGAGAAAAAAATCGCCTCAAATTTAGGCTTCTTTTTGAGCAGCACCATCTGTTTTCTACGGGAGATGGAGAGAATAGCTTGAAAATAATGCGCAAGAGTGTCATTTAAACAATCTTCCAAAAAAGAGGCTGAATTTGCAAAATTCAAGGGCCAAGTGACATACACTCCTGAAAAAGAGCTTCAATCCTCCAATGATGACTCAACTTCTGTGGCAACCTAAGAGCTAGATTCTCTAGGGTATAAGCGGAATTCGTTACACCAAGTCCATGCAGGTAACAAAGACAAATTTGGTATCAAACCAGCACCACAGATAACAAAAGCAAATTGTAAGTATTAGTAATTAGCCATGCTATTTAGATTTGTTGCCCAAACATCTCCTTTAAACAATACACTTTTTTTTTAAAAATAAGAAAACACACAAAATCTTCTAAAAGGTTCCTTCCTCTCACAGAAGCACCTAGATTCCTACGCATCTTAATACAATTACACAGCTAGATGAAGATATTTATACGTAAGTTACAGAATCCTCTGAGAGAAAAATAAATAATGAACAAAAAACCACAACAAAACACCAGATGTCTGAGCAGACCTAAGGATGAGGGCAGCCTTCAAGGAAGTGCTCTGCTTTTTAAGGCCCCTGTGTTTTTTATAACCCAAGCACAGTGGAGGCAATTTTGAAGCACTATAAACAGCCGTCTCCCTCTCAGCCTGTACCATGGTCTGGGGAGCAAAGGAAGTGTGACGTTTATCCCAGACACATCCAAATTTTTGTGGCCAAGGCCCTGTGTGGATATGAGAGACAGCATCATCAGAAGAAATCAAACCAAACCAACACCAAAGAATCATATTTCAACACTTTCTGGCCCCAAACTCAGCAGACAACAGCAGCCCTGATGCACTGGTAAAACAAGCAAAAAATCCTATTGTGCACAGTGTTACAACTGCTTGTCCCCTTCAGCAGATGACATCACTGTGTTTCCACACAAGATGGGAAGTGAAGTATGCCTCATCTGCTGCAGAGCTAAAGGAGATATGAACTGAAATTAAAGCCTCAGATTTATTTTTTTTTTTTTTTTAAATAGAGGTTTAAAGTATCAGTTTGAAATAGTAAGCAAAAGTTAACAATGTTAACAAACAGGATGCTAAAACAGGATCACAAGCTTACAAGTGAACTCCCAAGTTTTCAACTTAATTCTGAAGGAAGCAGCAAATGGAGGTTCAACAAAGCATCTTTTCTTGTAATAAAATATGCCACATTTTTTCTGGACAACACAAGTACATTTCAATGTCAACACTAGTAACTTACATCTGTTATTAGAGGACCTACTACACCTGAAATGCTGCAAGGGCATGTAGTGGTCAGGAAATACAGTATCAGTGGAGAACCTTAGAAGACTTGGTGAAAATGGACACAAAAGAGTACTATAATGAGAGTGGAGAACTAGAAGACTTGGTGAAAATGGACACAAAAGAGTACTATAATGCCATTATGCTTAAGAGTCTCACAAAACTCTGCAATATATTAGAAGTGTAACAATGTTCACGTGAGGGGAGGGGAGGGGAGGGGAGGGGAGGGGGGAAAGAAAAATCAACAGTTAAGGTCCTTGTGCTACATCCAACTTTTAGAAGAAAATAAACAAATAACTCAGACTCCATCCTTTTGGCTGTAAAAGAACAACAGAAATTCCCAAGTTTGAATGACTGTACAACTGCAAACAATATTACTACATCTGAAAGAAATAATTTTAGCATCTACTCTTATCACAGCATATATAGTCTGCATGATCCGCCATTTCTCCCACTACCTAAAGTCAGGTAGAAAGGTGGAAAAATTACCATGACTTACTGGGGTTATGCAGGTTTATAGGGTGATTTGTTTAGCTCTTTCCCCAATTCTTTCCTTATCAAATATAGGTAGTAGATAAAAATCTACTCTGTATCCTGCTTCTGTGCTTCCAGGAAAAGGAAATCTTGCTTTGTTCCCCATCCCATAAGCCCTGAAGTACACATGACGGAGTAAACAAACTTTTGCCCCGTGAGCAGTAATTTCTCTCACTGATCCAAGAAACAAACATTTTGTACTTATTCAAAACAGCGAAGAACCCTTTATCATTTTGCACATGGGGAAAATAATTATTTCCTGACCGGTTTTATTTGGGAAATACTTCAAATGCTATTTATATGTGTGTACACGCACACAAATTTGTTGTCAAGATTACAGGCTTGAATTTTTCAAAAGCAGAGAGCAAGGTGGCAGCCAGCATTCAGCTCTCACCCTGACATTCTCAACAGAACCCCATGCACGTAGTTCAGTGCAGCCTGTACACAAATTTTGAACTGTCAGTTTGAGATCACATTTTGACTTATGAAAGTAACATACTGGAATACATAAATGGATGAAAACATTTCAGCAAATAGACAATGGAGCAATTTTTATAGAAAAACCTGGATGTTTTGCATTTTAAAAAGACCTTACAAGACCAACAGCAAATCTATGTTGCAAGAGAAATCTTAGCTATTTCTGCCTCGTTTGGGGGAGAGATTTTAAAATATACATATACTGTTGAGTAACAATATAAATTTATATTATTTTCCTGAAATAAAAAGTATATTCACCCAACTGAATTGTTCATTGGAACAAAATCATAAGATAAAAGAAAAAGATACAGTAAATGGGAAGAAAAAAAACTTTTTTCCATTGCAAAAAAATGAGCCATTTCTGACAAGAAGCATGAGGTCTTGTTGAGTAGATCATGTAAAAAACAGGATTTCTTCCTGAAATCTTCTGATATAATACATATGCTCTGATGTAATACATACGCCAGTATAACCATTTCCTTTCTTTCACGAGACAAGAACATTCCTCTCTATTTTTGAAAACTGAATAGTTAAAGAGACCATAGAAACAAGACAGCTGTTATTTAATCAATAATACTAGGGGACTGTTACTGACATGATTGGCCTCATTTCCTCCCAGAGGAATTAAGAAAGCCATCTAAAAGAAGATTCAATTTCTTCATTCCTTTTCTTTCTTCTTTCCTTCTAGTCAGTGGCTTCTGCTACTCTCTCCTTTTCAAAGTCACCTTTTTTCCCCATTTAAAAGTGAAGAAGTACCTGACAGCAAACATAACTAGGCTAGATAGCAACCAAGGTGGCAACATCTGTGACCACACTATTCTCCTGCCCTCCAGTCCTGCACAGGACTGGTGTTGCTATTTATATGATTGTGTGCACACACGGAGAGTAAACACGGCTTTCACATTTTCCTATGTAAAAGGTGATAGCCACTTTCCTTGCTTCTAGCTCAACTTCTTAAATAGCAGTATCTTCTTCTTAATACAAATAATAATTAAACAAAAGCAACTGCTACTTGTCACATCAACATTTGTTCTAATGATATGCATTTAAAAAACCACTAGTCTAAGATCAGTCTCAAACAAAACATACACTAATGTGTATGTTTAATGTTTAAGCATATTACCAAACATTCAGGACAGACAATCCAGGAATTAAGATTTTATTTATTTAAATCTTGATTTTTTTTGTATGATGTTTTAATCTATAACTCACTGCAGGGATCACACAAGATAAACTTAGAGTAATAGGCAAGTATCAATTTAACCTTTAAAGATACAAAAGCGCATTATATATTCATTTATTTTTATTATATGTTGTCACTCTAAAAGATATAATACGCAAAGTTAGGTACAAATATAAAGTGCCAGCAGTCCTGTTAGTACACTAGAGAAACATATAAATGCTTTTAGTATTGCCTGTAAACAAAAGTTACAAAAAGGTGAAGATGAAACACTGTATTTTCAATTACTTTTTTTTTTAAATTAGTTTATCTCCTCTAATCTCAAAGAAAATTATACCTAAAATACCCAAATTCATATGCCATAGATCTTTTACCTCAGCAAAAAAATTCTCCCAGAATGCTCTCCCTGGCTACCATCTTGACACTGAGAAGCCCCTCTGCTACATGGTTGAAATAAAGCAAGTGTAATCTCCAGCGTAAAATATTTTGCAAAAAATAGCCTTCACAGAACTAGCTCTATAAACATTTTTTCCCCTTTCTCTCTCAAATTTTCAAACCAACCTTGACAACAGAGAGATTGCCCCTAAAAGGACACTTAGACATAATGTAAACCAGCATTTCCCAGTGTTGCTTATAAGCAACACTGTGGAGTACCTCAAGACCAGAAAAAAAAAAGAAGGAAAAAGTCTCCACTAAGGAGTTAAATATTCTTCTGTAAGAATGTGAAAAACTGGAAAATGGCTTTGTCTGGTCTATTTAAATTCTGCTCTTCTGTCCTAGGGAAAAATTTAAATATAATACGAATACAACATTTTCCTTGATCTAGAGGCAGCAAAAAGACAATAGGCTTTTCTGCCCAGTGTCACTCTTAACTAAAGATGGTAGAACTTCCATACAGCTTCAGAAGAAGCTCGTGCCACATCTTTTTTACATCCTTTTATAAAATTAGTTGTCATCAGGTGAAATTCTATTTGGAAGAAATGTTGCATGCTGTACAGTTCTCTAGAATAACCTTTTTTGCCCCAAAGGAAGTTGATGACAATGAACCCAGACTTCATAACAGTTGCAATACTCATGCAAAATAATTATTTGTGAAGACATGAAATATTACATGAGACAAAAATTAAAAAACACTCTTTAGCCAAGAAGTTCTTATCAATCTAAGCTAGCTTACAACTCATACCTGCAAGAAAACAATTACTTATGGGAAAGTTTTTCAGAACTCTACACATCCAAACAACCAAACGAGCACTAAATCACTGATACACAGGAGACACCATTAGGTTTGGTAAATAAACAAAATAACTAACTATTTAATAAAAACCATCAAGATCAGCTGGCTATTAGACTGTGTTATACTGATGAACCAGAACAAATGCATATACATACTTCTGCCTCATGTAAAATTAGAGGATATCTGCCACAAAATCACTATAGCAGTGTACAAACTGGAGCACTCTATATTTGGATTTCCCACCACTGCACTACAGCATCAGACAAACCCTAGCCAGGGAGGTACACTATCATGCAAGAAAACCCAGGAGCTGCTAGAAATTCAACTTGATGGTCTACATTCAGCTCTCTATACACCACATATTCAAAAGTCAGCATATAAACAAAAGAGAATTTAGCTTTCTGTGCCTATGTGTCTAAACAAAGAGTCTGTCTACACTGCAGGCAACGATGTAGTAATACCCAAGGAAAACAGAGTACCAGAAGTAATCTAGCCACCACAGCGCAGAGCTGTTCCCCCTCTAACATTAGTAAGGATGTACTGCTAGGATGAATCTGGTAGCACAGGATCCTCTGTTTCATATTGTAGCATAGATACGCTATTTTCTTCTGACATGATCTCTTCTGTCTTTGTAGCTTTTTTCCTTATTTTTTAAACTAGGCAGTTCCTCCACAAATCTCTGCATACTTCTCACTCTTACTTAATATAAGCGATTGATCACTGCGCAAACATAGCTTCATTTTGCCCCACTTCTACCCTCATATTATTTTCATTTGGCCATCATATTAGCTGGATTTGGACAACAAAATTTAAACACTCATTTGTTAAAACAGCCTGATTCAGTTAGGAACAATAACTATCTACTTTTGTCAACAACAGGTCAGCCTGAGGCAAATACAAAGTTTAACCAAACAGTTAATATTTGCAATGTAACCTGCAAAAATTCGATTTAGGGCTCCCTCTGAAAGCAGCAATTTGACCTTCCTACAGTGATCTGAAGTATATGTTCAGAACTGAGCAACATTTAAAAGGACTGTGGAAAAGCTCCTGTTATACCTCAAGACCACAGAAAACTCGTTTTAAATACGGATACATCAAGGACTTAAACTACTCACAAAGTTGCTCAAGATTGAAGTCCAAATGCTTTAACTACTTGTTTCTTGGGGTTTCTTAATTATAATGTGAATGACCCCATGAAAGAACACTTCCAATAGGATGTTATTCCTTGGTTATTGTGAGGACTTCTCAGCTTCCTTCCTGCACTCTACAAGATCTGATGATTAAAGTTGGGTGGTTGACCTGGAAAATTCTGCCTCATGTGATAAGACATTAAATTTCAAAAAAGACACAATAGCTAAGCACACAAACCTTCTTTCAAAATAACACAAAGAACACAGAACTCTTTGAATAGGCTTTATTGCTGTATTAACAGTTGAAATGTAGAGCAGCCGAGGGAGTAAAGTGCTCTTTTCCTCGTTTGAACTCACCCAAGTGGCACAGGATCATTTTCCCACTCTCCCAATCCCTTGGGTCCCTACAAATCAAGACCAAAACAGGACCCAGCTGTCTCAGTTTGTTGTTCAAGCCCATTCAATTACAGCTGGAAGGAGGAGTATTTCCTGGCAAAACTTTCCTCTGGGATACTTACGTGAACAAAACATAGACTGATCTGGTACATTCAGCCACCGCAGAGTATTAGGCTTGTTAAATACACTTCCTACACTCTGAAGAAGGTGCGTAAGTAGTTACAGCTTTAATTAAGCACTAGCAAATGAGTTAACATAAAAAACATTAACAGCAAAGAAATAATAGACAGGTGTCCTGACCACCAATTAGGATGAGAGGATCTTTCTGCCACTCAAAGCCTGCAAGTCAGATTCTATAATCAAGATATCAATTATAGATATTCCACTTGACTATGCCAAGCTTGTGATTGCATGCGCAAGATGAACAGCTATTAGAGAACATACAAACACAAAGCAGTTGTGTTAAATTTGGGAATTTCAGTGGGAAATATTTCTTTGAACTTCAAAAATATTGCTACTTTTACGTTTGCTAGCCTTTTGTCAAAGGATTTAAAAATATCTACAATGGTCCAGAGCCACACATGCTCAAGAGTAAAGCTGTCAGAATGTCATCTCTGTTTGTCTGTGAACATACAAGGGAATATTATCCAAAACCACAAGCTAAGCAATAGCAGTATTTGAAAAAAATATTTCCAACTACAGAATATCTCCAGTTATTTGAGTCAAAATGAAGGAGGAAAATTCAATCCTTACCACTTACTCCTATCTACAGACTGCTCTGAGTACTCAGAAACAGAGTTGGAGGTTGCTCCTACAAACATTCTTCAATTTAGTTTTATTTTAGTCATGAACAAAAATTCCTGAAGAAGAGAACAGACAGATAAACAATTTCTCTTCCCTCTCTTCCTTCCACCTGCAGGTCAGGTAAGTCTTCTAACTCACTAATCTTTGACCTCTGGATTTTGAGCACTCTGGGGCCTGCAAAAGTTCATGAGTAACTGAAAGGAACACATGGATATCAGAAACTTAAATGTTCTGTACAGAAGACCACATTTCCAGTGGTAGTTTTTTTAAAACAAAAAATGTAGGAAGCTACTGTTAAGAGATTCCAAATACTGTTTATATTACCCCTATAACTGAAACTTTTTCAAAACCTCTATATCATTCAATTTACTGTCATTACTTTAATATTTATGTTATTAAAGCCCCTGTTAAAAGACATGGCTTTGCAAAATACTACAACTTTCCCCTGCACTTATTCAATACTTTAACCTCATAATGCTTTGTTAATGCATAATGTTAATGATAACAACTGTAGCACAGCAGAAAAACAATGCCACTTCTGAGAACAGCACAGTAAATATTTAGAAGAAAGTCAGGGGTCAGAACTGATTCTCTTATGGAAGTTCCTAACAGACATTCGCCAACTATCTTTCTGAAGTGCTCAGAATCATAACAAAACAAAAAAAACCAACAAAAAAACAGGTCAGGAAATCCAAATAACGATAGCAGTAAAAAGCCTCCAGCCACAATTTTGTTTACACTGTCTACAGCCTATTCATAATAATTGATACCAGACAAATCCTATAATTATGCTGTAACATACTACATATAACATTTTGTCCTGAAAATTAAAACAAACCAAGAACATTTGAAATAAGTGTGTTCAGAAATGTTCATTCCAGATGTGCACTGACAATTATAGTTTAAAACATCATCTCTATTAACCAAAATGTCCCATGCTTTCTTTGTGTGTAGCATCCATTTTCCTTTATAGTATCCTCTTTGAATACTGATTAGCTTCATTAGCTTTTATGCTAATGAAGATATGTGAACAAATAAAAGCTGCACAACACAGGGAATCAAGCTCAGAAGATTCAGCTTTGCATTGATCTGCCAGTATTACTTTGCCAGAACTCGTAAAGAGTCGTTACCTCTGCCAAAGAGTTGCTCTGTGCTTTCTCGGAAGATCACCAAT
Organism: Aptenodytes forsteri; assembly: GCF_000699145.1. Classification (NCBI taxonomy): domain Eukaryota; kingdom Metazoa; phylum Chordata; class Aves; order Sphenisciformes; family Spheniscidae; genus Aptenodytes; species Aptenodytes forsteri. The sequence continues at coordinate 715,660 of NW_008796042.1, forward strand.
ACAGAATCCCGTAACTCACAATTTGCACCGATTCCCATGCTGAAGCCTCTCCTATTGCAATCTGCTCTGTAATACAACTCTCCAGTGTTCCCGGTATGATGTCTAAATGAGCTTCAAGGGATATGAGTTGTGCACAGTTGCCATATTATTTGCTTGCTTTACAAATATGATTTTTAATAAATTGAGAAAAATATGATTATTAATAGAGGAAAAGAAATCAGGATTGATTAAGCATATTACATTTGGTACCACATTTACATTACACTTAGCACCTCAAAAACATACCCCTTTAAAAGGCCTCAGAATCATGTAACATTTGAAATAATAATTTATGTATGTATAGCACCCAGTAAGGAGCAAAAATTATTCATTAGCTCTGCAGCAGACAAAAAAAAAAAAAAAATCAAATTAGTTACACAGCTCTGAGTAAATAACAGCTGCAGTCTTTTAAGAAACAGTCAGCTGGTGTTAAAATTAGAGACAAATGCTGCTCCTGCAGACCATAATGGGCATTACTCTTCAAAGGCTCCAAATACAAGCCATTTGATCAACAGTGAAATAGATTTCAGAAAGCAAAGCAGCTTTCATTTGTGGCAGCTCCTGTAAGACTCAACACATTCTTCTTGTTTACTGTTGATCAGCTCTTTTTAACCATCTCGCAGCTTTCATTTTTATCTGTAAAGTTAAAAAGGGTCATGACGACAACTTGTTTAGTAGAACTGCAAAAGTGTTACTGCCCAGTTATATATTTAACAACATAATTTCCTGTAAAATGTGTTAAATTACTCCAACCATGTTGTTGTATCTTTAAAATGTTTTATCAAGGTTTTAATAAATATTTTTGTGAACGACACAACCTTCTTCTGATGTCAATGAGGACCTTAATCTGTAGTCCACATATTACAGTTTCTTTTATGTTAACATATTGAACATGCCCACAACTGGATGCTCAGTTCTTCAACAAGGGCACCAAAAGCTCACGAAAACTGTTCGCATTAGAAATTCGACTAACATCAGTACTGTGTATTCTAGGTAAGAAAGAGAAAGAGATTAAGTTTAGCAACCAGATCATACTCCATGATCAGTGCATCCATTTTTAAGTCAGACAATAGTATGCATCCATGTTCCAACCACGTATATGATCATGAAATCCAGTTATCACTGAATGGGCTACACAAGTTCACCTAGAGCTTGTCCCTTAAGATTTTATAGCTATAGCAGAAATCTTGAGATTTCACTTGTTTAAAAATCTTATGTTTATAGTCATATATAAGGAAAGGCCTCACAACTTTAAATAAGATTTGGGATTGCCCCAGAAAGTCATGTTTTAACTGAAAAGTCTGCTCTCTTGCAATTATTATGTTTTACATAATTAAACATCCCTGCTATCTGGAGACAGCCAAATTTCTCATAAGTTAGATCAAGCACAAATTAACTAACACTAATACAGCACAGAACAAAACAGTCTTAATGTCAAATAAAGGGCCAAGGCGCAAGAATGACAAGTTAGCAGTTTAACTCGTTTCCTTTTGAAAATGCAGCACAAAGCAGAGAAACAAGAAAAAAAACTAAGAAAAAATGGCACAAGGCTATTAAACACAAAGGAACCATTCCCTGGCTCACTAGTGCTATGCAAGAACAACCAGGAGAGGATCTTTTGCCTGTCCCTTGCCACTCTTCCCAAGGCTGTCTTCCTGACTTCCAAAATTCGTACCTCAGCAATGCCAATAGAACAAACCGCCTCCCAGGAGAGCCAGCAGTATGGCTCACGCTACCTTTGCCTTTCTTGTAGCTATCATAGTACTTTAACAGGAACTCACATATAACCCACAGTTGCACTGGAGGAATCCAGGACTGAAACAGCACAGCATAACATTTTCAGTAGTTCTGGGTAACCATCGTGTTACTGTCAAGTGCAACAGCTCAGAGCTTCTTCTAGGAGGCAAAAAACTGCACAACTTCCAACCACCTTCAACTTGTATTTTAAACTCTGATTCAGCTGATGACTACAAACAATGAAAGACAATCCTTCCCTCCGCCTGTAAATATCAAACACAACTCATCTGCGACTGGAACATTTGTAAGGAGAGCTGACAAGTTTTGTTAGAGTAAAAGCAAGTATAAAGTCTGTGCGGTAACACATTTCTTTGCAGACTAGACTGCTACAAGCAAACAAAAACAAATAAAAGGCTATTCCTGGAGGAAAGAGGTTTCACAAAGAGCTAGTGGAGGGGAAATGGAATTGTTTCAAAGTGAAGAGCAAAAAGGAAAACTTCCTGAATATCTCCCTACACAAGGACTTGGAAGTTAATTATTTTTATACTAAGAAAAATGTTCAAATGTATGCAACAGTTGCAAAGCCTTAACATACTGTTGGCTCAAACAGACTTAAATATGAAACAAGATAACATTATGTAGATTTGTCAACAGTTCACAAATACTGCTCTCTTTACCTTCAAAATAGTTAATATCTATTATATCTTAGTAGAGAAAACTGCCATACAAAATCCTGTATTTTAAAATTGGTCAAAAATTCAGTTCAGAATAGTCTAAAATAACAGACAACAATATATTCTGAATGGTATAGATATTTATATCAATATATTATTTTATTTCAGGCAGTGACACTTTTTTAAAATGAAAAATCTCTCAGTAGTTCTCAGTAACAAAAAATTATGTGTACATTACACATAGGTTTCCTCTGTAATGCCCCCTCCTTCCCTCTAATGGCTTTTTCATCTTACTTGCTGTGCACAGAGTCTGGACCATTAAAATACAAGTTCCATTTTATACTGGTATTAAAATCATAGAATCATAGAAATAATTTGATATAATTTCTGTCAAGCATGTGCATCTGTGTAAGAGTTTCTTTAATACTTACCTGTTTTTCTACTAAGAACTATGGCAACTTTATTTATTCATTTTTAGAATTCAGGCATTAAAATATGTACATATCACAATATCAGTGATGTATACCGAAAAGGAATTGACTTCACAGTTAAAATGTTTGATCTTCTTTTTGTATATATATGCAGAAAGGTAGGAGACAAAAAACCCTAAGCACCTGGAACATCACAGCTTGATCTGATAATGTCATTTTTTCCATAAAATATTACTCTGAGTTTAGTAACAGCCTGATTTTGAAAGCTTTCTGAAGTCAGTCTTTCCACTACTTTCCAACAGTAGCCTTTACATCAGACAAAAAAAAAAAATTAAAAAAACCTAACATACACAACATACTAAACAGCTAATCCAGTATTAAATCACAGAGAGAATTATTTGATTCTTCCACATACTGAGCAGAGAACGATCTTAATTCTCCCTGGGAACTAAGAGTTTAAAACATTTCCGGAGGTTATCAGAAATCTATGGAACTGTGCCTCAAAATTCTAACCAAGTACCAAAGCATGGAGATGGCTTTTTTTTAAATATACAAATATATATATATATGTACCGGTGTGTACATTGCTGTCTATACACACACCTACACACACACACATATATACATGAATATAGCATACCTATATTTACATAGAATTGTATGAATAATTGAATAAAATGAATTAAGATTAAATACAACCTACAGATTCTGCAGGTCCTCAGTCATTATTTCATTAAGAGCTGTGTGTTGCATAATTGGGTACAACTTTACTGCACAAGTTCTGGCACTACCTATAGATTTTCACCAGTTAGAAAGAATGTTTGAAATATGAACATGTCCTTCATGTAACTGGTGAATCTGATTTTTAGTATTTAGTTTCCCAGGCAGGGGGGGGGGGGAAATTAAAACATTACCACCACTAAATAGTGTCTAATATTGGGAACGTGCTTGATTCAAAGTATCTCACATACTCTACTCCTTAACGTAATACAAATAGAAAATATTTCCTTCTGGAAATTAAGATCCTGAAGCCTTAGTTGATGCTGGTAAATAAGCTGAAGCTATACTTTCAACAGAATAGAATCCATTTACCTTAAGAAAGCAAGTGGCTTACTCATTAACATGTAGAAAAATACTAATTTCATTACTAATTGTTTACTATGTATACTATAGAGTAGTGATTACCAATTACTTGTGCCACTGCACTCTACACCACCAACAGGCTCACCCTCAATGCCTAGCCTAGAAGGAAAACTATCTGCTTTCTTCAAAAACACTTATTCATGTTGAATGTTTTAAAGCAAACTGTCTCCAAAAAACTACTTGACATATTTGGTCACCTACTTTTTTAAGCTAATCACAAGAGAAAAATAAGCTTCTTTGAACAGAATGTTAGGCTACACATAGTATTTACAGCAGCTAGGAATTAACTTTTATTGAAAATCTTTTATAAATTGCTACTGTGCAAATGTTTTGAGGAAAACTGCTCACACTGCTATATTTCACATTTTCCATGGGTACGCACTATATAGAGGTACTTGTAAACTAGCATTATTTTCACACTAATGTGCTTGTACTACTTTAACTTGATCAGGAGAGTTAAGGTTCTATAATGCATGCATGAATAATCAAAGCCAAAGGCAATTTCTTCAACCTTGTTTGAAAAAGAAATTGTCTTTCATCTTTCACTACTGCACAAATGCAACACTCACTTCGCTGGAATTTAGGATAAATTTATCTTAAAAACAAAGATGAAATGCTTCTCTAAAGCTAGAGGGGTATTGTAGGTCTTCAACCCACTTAAGGCAGTATAAAGATCACACTATGAACTGAAAATATAAAGGTGCATTTAACAGCTTTATTAACATATGAAGTCAACATGCCCTCAGTCTCTTGATCCAAAATATTTTGCTGTACTAAATACTCTCAAAACATTTTATCCTAAGAAGTGCTGCATAAAGTTTCTCTTGATTTTAGATATCTCCTGTTTATGCTTTTTTCCTCTCAACTCAACTGTTGCTTGAGTATATATGGGAATAAACATTTATTTTCAGATTGTTTGGATGTAATCTTCAAAACACTCACTCACTTAGTATATTGGAACAGATTAGTAAATCTGTTTTAGGAATTTATCACAAGTCTCATCCCATGTATAGTCAAGAACTCTTTGCTGTTTGCTCTGCCTGCTCTCCACACCCCCATCTACGGTTTATGAACATCTTCTGCAATGTTGCTACAGATAGTCACTCTGTCTTTCCAAGGAATGATTTCTCCTCCCTCCACCACAGTTTTCATCACTTTTACTCCTTTCATCCACTTTCACTCGACCTGCAATTGCTATGAGGAAAAAGGTGTTTCCTCTTTGACTACACATTAAGTGTTTTGACATAATCCAATTTTAGTTTTATCTTTATTTCTGATATAAATGTGAGGAAAATAAGTGCAAAACTTCACATTTTCTCATCCTGCTATGGGTTTTTAAACCTGTAAAATTTTGGGGTGGGTCACAGCAATTAAAAGTCATGGGAAATACAATGTAGATAACAAATCTAGCTTCCCAAAGAGGCCATTTCAAGAAGATGGTATGGATTGGAAGGAAGTGTTCTTATATAACTTTTTCCTCACTAACTACTTAAATAACCTTGAAGGAGATGGGAAAGGAAGAGATTGGGAGGAGAGAGAGGTACTGTTCTGGAGTTCGGGTATTCCCCTCCCCAGTACTTGTACAGTATTATTGCTTCTGTTTATGTAGTGTGCATTAATAACTCCTTAGAGGAACAAACAAAATAAAACACTAAATTGCTTCAGTATAAATACTGGGCCAGATCTCCAGCTGACATAAACCAGCTAAGTTTCGTCCATTTCCAAGTCTCACACAGCTCACGCTCAGTGATCTCCTTTAAAGGTCACTATGGTCAAGGTGGGGGGGGTTTTGCTGGGTTATGGTTAAGTTCTCATATGACCACACAGCATATTTTATGATTAAATTAGGATAGTCTTAAAACTTCTCTGAAGTACTTACACAAAGAGGAGCTAACTCTGCAAAGCTTTAAGCTATGCTGGATGACAGGAATTCATTTAGCTGTTTTGTCACTTAGAATTGCATATAATCAAACATCAATTTCTGTACTTCCCCCCCCCCCAATCTTTAGATTTTGCACAGACGATAGCATAAAAACATAGCTCAAGTGAGATGTTATGAAAACATCCCTACTCTTTGCTGTGAAGCAAGTTCAAAGAAGAAATTTTCCCCAAAAAACAAATCTAGACTATTATTCTAGGTAAATTTTATGGGCGCTCTCTGATGACCCAAGCAAGCAGGCTAGCAGAGCCACCCACATTCCCACCTCTGGCCCAGACTTCTGAACCAGATAATCAGTCATCATAAATTCGTTCACAAACAGCATGCTTCTTCCCCAAATTTATTACTGATGACAACAAAAAATTATTACATCACAGAATGTTCTTGAAGCTTCAAGTGGGGAAGGAAATGAAGTTAATTCAGTCCAGATTCTGCAAAGTCATTTTCAATCATCTTTCAACTATTTTTTTTTAAATCCTGCTGCTACTAGTTCCAAAAGACCACTTTCCACAAGTTATTCCAGACAATCTTCAGATATTATCAACCTCTTTAGTTAATTTCCATTATTTCTGAGTTTTAAGTTTCATTTTAAGATCCAAAGAGAAATGTATTTAAGATACATTTCTTAGCTCAAGAGAGGAAGCGCACACTAATATTGTCGGTATCGCTTTGAATAAACAGATAATTTGTCATTCGTGCTGGTACAGCACTTCCACCACATAAGTTTGAGGTCAAAAGTTCTACCAACAATATTTCTGTTGGATCTACTGAACACTCTATGTAGTGGTCTCTAATAGAGACAGAAAGAATTATAGGAACAGATTTTAAATAAAAAAGAAACTGAAATTCCTACTAAATCAACATTCCCCAAACTACTGTGCTTAGTATTGCTATACCAATTTGTCTCTACTGTTACTGTCTCCTTCCCAGTCTCCATATGACTTCCCAGAGGGCAGATGTCCTTAGGGGGCTTTGGAGGTATATTCTAACAACCCGAACTGAGGAACAATGCCACAGCTATCCATATCTCGCTCAACATCTAGGGATCAATACCTACTCCTGCACTAGTTCATGACATATGACAGCGACACAGAAGCATGGGTTCCTGGCCAGGTTCAGCAACCCTAGCACCATACAGCTCCAAGGCAGTACACATCCAGTGAGTACACAGCCACAAGCAGTATCAGATGGTTGTTGCCCAGAGTACAGGAGTTAAGGACTACACACTGCAAGGATATCAGTACTTTGGGGGTGTGCATCTCAGCATTTCCTGCCCCTTCTTCCCCACCCTGGTTGGTTTTCAAGCCATCTTCCCTTCTTGCCAGTAAGGCATGCCTCAGTTTAGAAACTCTAGCAGCTTGCCTTCTTTAGCGTTCAGGTTACCACAGTAATCCCCTTTCATAAGAGCTGTCAAGTCAGGGTAACACCACACACACTCTCTACAAGGCCAGGAGATACGTTCTTAAAACATTTTATCCTTCCTTTGCCCTTTTTAACTTAGGGATACATTTATTTCCCAAATTTATAAATGAAAAAAGGCCTAATGGTAACAGCGTATGCAAGGAAGAAAGCAAATGCATTCTGATGAATTGTGTCTTTCCCTAGTTTTACTTCGCACAGTAATAAATTGCTTTAAATTACTTCAAAATGAAAAGGGAAAAAAATCTGCAGCTGTATCTAAAGGCTCATCTTCTCATTCCTTCAGAAAATTTTTATGAAGAGACTGACACCCAACAACACTACTACTGTGCCTCAAAAGCCACAGAAGACCAGGTCCCAACCAAAAATTAATATAATTCGAAACTTGCATATTGCTATGTCCTGAAAGTAAGAGCTTCAAGACAAGATATGAACTGTTCTTGATCAAGAATGCGGGTGCTGACTTGTTTAAATCAATTTAAATGTGCTGTGTTCTCAGAAAGGATGGTCTCACTCTCCTGCCATATCCTTTCTTTCTACAAGCACTAGGGTTCATGTAACTGCATCAGCTCACTGCTCCAGCTCAAGGCACAATGAGCAAGAAGTCCTACAGGCCTCCATGCACCTCTTACCTTTCAAAACCTCCAAATGTAGCATGCGCATGCTACATTTCTTTTTTTTTCTTTGGGTGTGTTTGCATTTGACACTATTGGCTTTCATTTTGTTTGAAGTGACCCACATTGCCAAGTTTTCATCCACAAATTCTCATCAGCAATACTTCTATTTACTTTTAGATCTTTTGTGAAAAAGATTCCCCATCTTAAAAACTGTTAGCCATTCTGTGTGTACATTGCAAAAAGCACCACCTTTTTAAAGTCAAAGTGCAACGCAGTCCGAAATCAAAGATAGTATTATGCAAATACAAAATTATTACCGAAAGTAAGTAGAGAACAAAACTGGTTTTGGCCACAGGATTTCCTGTGGTTGTATCATTACTCTTCAGTCACATAATCAATTAAATGTGACTTCCTATGACAAAGTGGGAGGAAACCAAGAGGAACTTACTCATCTGTCAGCCAGTATTACATGAAAAAAGTACAGCAAGTCTCAGTGATATCACAGACCACAAATAATCTACAAGTTTCTACAAAGAAGGCTTAGATTTAGTGAAAGCAGAAAACCAAAGAGATTAGAAGAACAACTGCAGATGAGCAATGGCTATGCGTTAACACAGCAGTTGTGATTTATTTCTACCAAAAGTAACTTTTGCAAGCCATGAGGTGTAACATCAGGCATCTTTCAGTTTAGGTGATTTGATGAATATACTTACACTAAATAGAAATTACATAATCTGTACACTTGTAACCTGAAGATCTGATTTGATCTATACAAACGGTAAAATAATACTAGCTAGTATCAAATTAGCAGCATGCATAAATTAGCTGTGAAAATATGCACTTTGTGGGTTCACTGAATAATCATGAAATCCAAGATTTCAAACTAATGAAAAATCAAGACAGATAAATTGCAGGTATCTTTGCCCTGTTCTCAATTACTACATAAGGTATAACGCAAAAACATGAGGTAGGATGGAGAAGAGGAGGAAACAAAGGGTATGGAAATGCTTTCCAGTAAGTATGTATACTAGTATAGAACCTGCATAGGGCTGCAAATAGGTATCTGAGAAGACCAAAAGTTGAAGACACGGCAAGTAGCTACAAATATCTTAAACACAGCATGAAAGTGGCATTTACACACTGAGATACAACAACTGTTGCATTAAACCTGATTTTAACAAAAATCAATAAACAAGCATCTAGTAGAAATGTCCTTGCATTGGCTCCTTCCATGTTCTCCACAAAACACACACTGCTAGCCACCCAAATAAACATCAGCACCATAATTGTTGTAACAATATTCCTACTATTGGACACACAGTACTTACTGTCTTTCAGAAACAAGTACCTTGAAATAAACAGCAAACAAGCCATACAAATGTCAAGCTATTTTGCGTACAGTAAATGAAGAGTTAAAGAGAGTTATGCATCTGCAAACCACGGAGTATAATCAGCCTATACGGTCCCATTCAAATTCACAGCTCATTACCTGGAATAGATGGTCAAAACCTGTACCAGATGGATTTTGTACAAGACAACACTTCAAACTGTATTTAAAAATCCCCACTCATTTTCAACATGACATATGTGGTGTCTATGTATTGTCTTGCTTTCTTAGTATGGAGACTATCTCTAGATTCATTTACTTTTTGCTGTATTAGTTCTCACACAGAGAAAATCTATTAGTGCAGATACACGTGGTTTTCAAATGACACATACTGACTACAGAAAAATGGCTAAGTGAAGATAACATGTAACCATGACTCCTGGACAGGGATTTATTTATATTAACTATGTAATGACAATACTTAAAACATAACCTGTAGCATCATCCTTATCAACCATTCTTCTGAAAGAACATGAAACTTCTAACACAAGATTATTTTGTCTAAACTAAGGCTAGATGACATTGATCTGGTATGATGTTACAGTGCTCTGATCCACTAAAATTCTTTAACAGGCTCCAAAAGAAGCCCTTATCCAGTTTTCGTTTGGCAAAAACCTTGATGGATACAATAAGGAACTTCATAAAACAAAAGGCAGAAAGAAACTGCTGAAAATCCTTCAGTGGCAAGGGAATGTGCTGGATGATCTAATCCTAATAGGGTTTTGCCATTTCTAATTTCTACAATTCAAGGAAAATAAAAAGGCTTTGTCAGGGATGAGCAGAATCACCACAGTGACCAAGAGGAAGCAAGAATTAAATATAAACTACCTACTGGTAAAGATTCTTTTGTATCATTTAAGTAAAGAATGCATGCAAGACTGTGTCCTCTACTGGAATATATTGTAACTACCCTGCAAAACTCAAGTCCCTGAGAGGAACCCATATACTTATCCAAACTATTAAGTTCTCCTATCAACTCAGGATTCAGCGGGATGTCATATAGCTACCACAAAAAACCAGTTTTGTAAATTGAATTCTGCCAACTGGAATACATACAGTCCTATCCAAAGTGAAATCTGTATGTAGAGAAAGACATGTCAGTGCCTTGGAACAACTTCCCTTTCTGCCCTCCTCCAAAATGTCTTCTTCCTGAATTCTCTACTATAGTTGCTTTCCTATCGATCTCAAACCTCAAATTTATTGTTGTTTGCATTGTCTTTTTGGATCACCAAAAAGAGAAAGCATCTGGAAATTACTTTTTTTAATATATTTTCTGGATAATATCTAATAAGTTAGTTATAATTACAATTGCACAGCTTATCTTAGCCCAAAGACCAACAGCAGTATGAGCTTTGACCCAGATTCAGGAAAGCATGTGGTTAAGTACATCCTTACCCGCAGGAAAGCACTTCCTGATGAGAAAAAAGGCAGCCACTGATTAAGGCCCATTTACACCTTTCTTGAACAAATTTCTTTTCATTTATAACTCAGGATCTTTTCTTCCTCTTCTGGCTGACCATAAATCTAACCAATCCGGAAGAAAATGATCTCTTCATTTTCTATATTAACAGGATACAACAATATCTAAAGATGGCCTTGTGCCAGAAACTACATTTGACAGCTGTTTCAGACCACGGCATAGCTAGCACATTTTCAATGCCTAGTGTTGACAGGGATTACTTAAAAACAACTGTACTAGAAGAAATTGTTCTGCAGGCTATTCCTCAGCAGGGTGTTCATGAACACAGTAGTTGTCAGAGCAAGTGCTAATTTGTATTTCAAAACAATGATTCCAGTAAATACAGCAAATTCTTTTTTTTATAATTCACAATTTCAGAACACTTATCTACTAAGACCAATGGTGGAAAGGTAATTCCAGCTTTCTGAGCATATATATTTTGCATCCATGGTAAAGTGAAGATTGATCACTAACTAACGTACAAGACTACAAGCTTTTCACATCTATTTTCAGCATTTCCTCATTTAAAATAGCTAAATTTTAAAAGTCAATTACTGAGCAGAAAGAGGGTTTTGTGGTTGGTGTTTTTTTTTTTTTTTTCTTTGCTCCCAATCAAAAAAGACTGACTTCTACCACAGCCACTGCGAGCTAATTTTGCCTAATTTGTGGCAAACCAGTAACAGAGTTCACATGCCAAAAATTGTCCCTAAAGGGATTTAAATACAACACACACACTTCACAGAAAAACAGGAAATGGTCTAGTAGTTACTTAACACCTATCAGAGATATTCTTTGGTCTCAAATTGGTCAAATGAAAAGCTCCTTTACAGATCTGAAAAACAGAAAACTAATGCAAAATCCACACATACAGTGCTAAATCTTAAAAGTTACTTCTATACCATTAATACCCAGATGTAAATAGTTTTTCTTATCTAGTAATAGAGTCAGGGAAAAAGTCTGAGAAACATGGAAACGGTCTTAAAATTAGTATAGCTGCTTAACGTTTCATCAGCTGTTGCTGTTTACCAGCAGGATATCGCGTAATGCAAGAGAGACATACCAGAGAATGAAAATGGCTCTGTATTTAACGACTGTTCAGATTCACAATAATCAGGTGCTGCTTGGGCTAGACAAAAGACAGTCTTCTGAAGACTACTGGTTATATTGCTTGACACAACCAATACGTAGCAAACTAGCCCTACACACATCGACTCCACCACCAGCAGGAATCAGACAGGTGCATTTGAAAGCGTAACTGCGTATAACAAGCTGACTGAAACGCCGGCAGCTGGGGAAGCCTCATTCCTGGGACTGCTCTGTGGCTGCAGAAATGGAGATGACAACGGCGGCAGCTCCTAATTGCTCTGTGTTTCAACAGGCAGGTGGACGATGGGCAGCAGTTTGGTGATTACCACTGCTGGTTAAATTGCGCCCAAAGAACGGCTGTTTACCTCCTCCGAGAAAAAGACAGCAAAATGGACGGAAACGCACACCGGCCCAGACCCAACATAAAAAAACCTCTGTACCATACAGATTTCAGTTCAGTGTGGGAAAGCAAAGCCCCTTCATAGTCCTAAAAGTTAACTTTCAAACTTTCTAGCGTCGCAAGGTTGAAAGCAACACTGACAAACTTTAATCTTTATATATAATGACCTAAAACCTGAAGGTGTGAAGTTGATTCCACAATAGGCAAGTAATTTTCAACTAGAATTGGAAAGCATCATAAGGAAGAAAAAAAGAATCTTTCATTTGTTTTAATTAATAAGACAAATTTTTGTTACAATTCTACATCGAATTACAATTCTACAGTTTTGTTGCACCGTGGGATAGAAAACACGGCTGTGCAGCAATGAGGATAATTTAACATCATCTAATTCCAGTGCTAGTCGTCTTGACCTATACTCTTTCACTTGCCTAATTACAAATTTACGAAGGGATCATTAACCCAATGGAGCAAAACCAACGTTAACCCTGATTCTCGGCTACTTCTTACCATGTTCACCGACTGGGTGCCCATGGGGAGGCGCTGGCGGGAGGGGCTGCGGGGCGGTCTCCGTGAGGAGAGGCCGGGGCTGCCCCGCGCCGGACAGGGCCGGTTCCAGCCGGCCCCGCAGCAGGCCCGCCGCAGGGCACAGCCCAGCCCCTCAGCCACGGTGGTGGCACCTGGGGGGGAAGCGTGCTTAAGAAAGGGCAAAACGCCACAAAGACAGAGAGGAGTGAGGAAAAAAAGCCAGAGGAACCGCCCTGCGAGCTCCGAGCTCAGAGGAGGAGGAGGAGGAGGGGGTGCTGTAGGCGTCGGAGCAGGGATTGCCCTGGGTGCTGCTGTAGGCGTCGGAGCAGGGATTGCCCTGCAGCCCCCGGTGGGCCCTTTCTAATCTATACAATAAATATAAGAAATCTGCTAAAATGGCTTTCCCATACTGCAATGTAAAATACACATCTATCACTATACACAAACACTACTTAAGTCTGAAAGAAAGCCCAGCCATCTGACATCTTTATTGGCCACAGGCTAGTGTTAGCTTGGATTTAGCAGATAAGGTCAGGGGTAAAGCACTTCAGTTTCCTTTACAGTAGGCTCTTCAAATATAACCATAACACCAAAACACCGTTTTCACTCTTCAGTAGCAGTCATTCATTCGATATTACCTATCGACGCTGTGGGCCAGGCTTCCAAAACCAAAGACATCCATTAAGGTACTTTAAATGAACCCAGTAAACTGAACCTCAAACTTTTAACTACTACTACTTATCTCGACCCCCACAACTGAATTCCACCTAGCTGCAATCCCTTTATGGAAAGCTATACGCCTCTAGCATCCCATTCAAAATGCAAGAATAACTTCAGAAACAAAATTAAGCGCGGTCATGCCTTCCTGAAAAGGAAACTGCTCAGAGAAACATGGAGCAGTTGGAGTCACGTTTCACCACTACAGAACCACTCTTCTGAATTAAAAATAATATATATTTTTAATCTTTGCAACATCCTCCTTCAGCTTTTAAACACAATTTAATTTCCAAAACTAAAATATATTCATAAACGAACCAGATTTTAATTCACAAAGTTCTTTACAATATTTTTTCTTTTAAGCCTTCAGAAATACTAAAACAAGAAAACACACAAGAAAACCCAGCTGATAGTGTCTTGCAAAAAAAAGAAGTCACACACCAAAATACCTAGACATTCACATAGCTCTAATCATCTTTATATATTGCAGACTTTCTGTGTATAAATATATATATTTTGGGGGGGGGTTGTTTTTGTTTTTTTTAAGATGTGTATGAATATAATTTTTAAAAGTCTGTAATTCTTATTTTACCTGAATGGACAGCAGATCAGCAGCAGTTATTAAATAAACTCACACTTATTTTTATATTGGACCGTGCTTTGTTCTCACACAGCTATCCATCTATCTGTAAATGCCCAAAAGATTTATAAATAAAAAGTATTAGAACATCAGTAGGTACAACTGTTTCATTAGAAAGTGGCTACACATAACAGAAAAGCCATTTATGTTTTGTTACAGCAGATAGAAAACAGAAATTTATCTCAAAACCAAGTTAAAAACATTATTTAATTAACAAGCTTTGCATGATACCGCAGCCATATCTGAGCACGCAGAGTGATTTTTTGTAAATATTATGAATTGGGCAATGACACAGTGTTTGCCTAAACTCACAAGTTTTGTACAAGTCTATTAAAGTAAATGTCTTTTGCATGTAGACATGGGAGCTGGAATAAATTGCATCAAAAAACAATTAACAAGCTTTGCATGATACCGCAGCCATATCTGAGCACGCAGAGTGATTTTTTTGTAAAATTATGAATTGGGCAATGACACAGCGTTTGCCTAAACTCAGAAGTTTTGTTACAGATAGAAAACAGAAATTTATCTCAAAACCAAGTTAAAAACATTATTTAATTAACAAGCTTCTTATGATACCGCAGCCATATCTGAGCACACAGAGTGACTTTTTGTAAATATTATGAATTGGGCAATGACACAGTGTTTGCCTAAACTCACAAGTTTTGTACAAGTCTATTAAAGTAAATGTCTTTTGCATGTAGACATGGGAGCTGGAATAAATTGCATCAAAAAACCGCACACCTTCTCTTCTGTATCACATGCTAGTCGACACGTTTCCATTATTTTACAAAAACTTCATTCCTTTAGAGTTTGAAATAATCGAATTTCACAGGGGCTCCTTAAAACAACATTTTGCTTATAAAATACCAACACCAACATGATTATTGTACAGCAGCTAGAAAACAGAAATTTATCTCAAAACCAAGTTAAAAACATTATTTAATTAACAAGGTTTGCATGATACCGCAGCCATATCTGAGCACGCAGAGTGATTTTTTGTAAATATTATGAATTGGGCAATGACACAGTGTTTGCCTAAACTCACAAGTTTTGTACAAGTCTATTAAAGTAAATGTCTTTTGCATGTAGACATGGGAGCTGGAATAAATTGCATCAAAAAACTGCACACCTTCTCTTCTGTATCACATGCTAGTCGACACGTTTCCATTATTTTACAAAAACTTCATTCCTTTAGAGTTTGAAATAATCGAATTTCACAGGGGCTCCTTAAAACAACATTTTGCTTATAAAATACCAACACCAACATGATTATTGTATCTCTTGGTTACAATTGCATGAGTTCAACAGTGAAGACAGGACAAGCTGCAGCGTTTCTTCGTTGGTGCTTACTTCAGGAGCAGTCTAAACGTGGATGAATACCTCAGGTAGCTCTTTGGTAACAGCTAAATATGATCATGAGGATTTTGCTTTTGTTCTTAAGAATAGAAATGTTCAACTCAAATGATATTTTCAGTACAAGCTTTACTGTTTCCCTACAAACAAAAATCAGTTAAGAAGTTGACAACAGTTAAAAACATTGACTAGATCTGAATACATCAACAGATGATACAGACTGTCTTCTAAAAGAAATGCCAAGACATTTGAACCATTTCAGATTTCTTTTGGATTCTGTAACTGTGCCACTTCTCACGTTTTTACCTGAAATGGGCTCGTAGCCAGAAAAAAAAAAAAAATAAATGAAACCCACAACCAAAATATAGATAGTTTAAATACCTTCACTTCACTCAAGGTGGTAAGCATGGGTGAGTTTGTAGATTAGATCCTTCTCACAGAACTAAGCAGGCAGCAACACTGCACAACGCTTCATATAAACCTCTGATTAAAAGGCGAGTATTGGGCAGCTAAAAATAAATGAAACCGCTCTGGACAGCTCTGAAGTGCAATTTAGCCCTTCCATATGCATAGAGTTTAGTTCCCTCACGAATGCAGGGTACACAGGCCATGACCTGGCCTCTCCCAGTGTTCTCTCTGAGCATCGCTCACTGGAAACTCCAACGGATTCACTTCAATTCTTTCTAAGGACCCTTTGTTCCTCTGAGACTATCAACAGAGAAGGGTGTGACAGAGATCCAGATTAAATTATTAGTTTATGGCTTTCAATACTAAACATTAGATTTCACATCAGTTCTTCAAAACGCATCACATGCTACAGCTAAGGAAGTCTCAAGACGCCTGAGAAGCCCTTATCAACTGTTGCCCCTAGTTTGCAACTAGAGAACTGAGAAAACAAGTATCAGGAATTTGGTTAGAATCAAGCATGAGGACTGATACTGGCATAAAATACTACAGAAAATGAAATACGAGGCTATGCCGATTCTTTTCTCTTTTAGGTAAACTTGATATGGTAAACGTATACCATGAAAATTCACTCTTTCAAAGGAGAAATTAAGAAGGTCCTGTAGACTATTTCCCCATACCCTGCAAATCTACTGTCAGACTGAACAGAAGTACTGTTCGTCCAGGTTCCGGACTACTTCTATGGAAGTAGTCAGAAAATACGATCAGAAAAATCGTATTCATTCACCAATAAAATCTGTCTTGAATTTCCCTAGTTAGATCTGCTAAGTGATTTGCATCATTTTGCAAAATTAGCAAGGTTCAGCAACCTTTTTGCCTCCTATATAATTGCACCATTACCACCTGTATCTCTCCAGGTACAGCACTACCTCTACACTGAATACAGACAGGCTGCCAGGAACTCTATGGATTGAGTATCCAATACCGGTATTAATGCAGTATCTTTTTAAGTATGCCTAAAAGAAAGATTTTACCCAAAGAGATCTCAAGTCTAGTGCAAAGTGCATGGCACGCAAGCTTCCAAGCTTAGGGTCTGAAAAAGATGACAGTAATGAATCACCAGGGGCAAGGAAAACTTTAAATAAGAGAGGCTGCTGAGCAGTTTAAAGCATAACCTGTACACTGTTCGTTTCCTTTCTCCAAACAGCATGGAAGTAGCTGTATGGATGTAAGGATTAAGGACTTGGCCATTATTGAAGGTTTTCTCTCTGTTGCCTCTGTTGAAGGCTTTCTTCCTCTGTTCTGCACTCTATGAATCTGAGCAAGAGTACCAGGGCTAGAAGCGTACGTACCAAGGCAGAGAAGAGGGGCTCAAGATGCCCACATCTCCGTCAAAAGGAAATTTTTCCTGTACCAGATACGCAGCACAATGGCAGCAGTGCAGCTTTAAAAATTCCTGTGATTAACTGAGAAGCAGCTTGCTTTGGTTTTGTTCTGTAGCAGTGAGATTTTAAAAGAGAAAAGTACAAAAAACAATACTTTGAATTTTGGAAAGACAGTCGGTGTTATGCTACTTCTTAATTTAAGGTTTGGAAAAGTGTGTTCCTACTACAAAGCCTACCAATAGAGAAGGAAAACAGTGCTCTTTTCCCAAAAATGGTGAAGCAGAACAGATACAGAACACCCTTTATCTTTGGGCCTGGATGCTGTCTTCTAGCCACAAGTGACTGGAGCTGGAATTGAAACACTGGCTTCCTTCCCTACTGGCTCAGGCACATTGCTTTAAACAGTGAAACATCTTGCAGCTGTAGCTTCCCTAGGATCACCCCTCCCTCAAATGAACAAGAAAAAAAGTATTTTGGACTATGGCTTTAGAGTTACCTTCGGGTGTTCAAAGATACAACAGCATCAACTGCAAAGTGTTGATAAGGCAAACTGACAGGTGCACTATGCAAAAGCTGAACTATGCTCTCCTGAAGGTTGAGAGAAGTACATGACAGAAAGCCTCTAATTTAGGCAGACAGGATCCCTCTCTGGAAGCCTTTAAATACAGCTGCATACTCTCACTGAATCTACACGAATTTTAAACACGCGCTCTAAAATGCGCTTACTTCTCTAACACACAGATTATCTTATTTTAGGCACAGTACGCCCTCTCCTTAGCTATCTACAAAACATAGTGACACTGAGAGTAAGCCAAATGAAACTTGTCACCACCTCTTTTATATAGATTTTTCCCTTTCCTCATCTATCAGTAGCTCCATCACACCTCATTTTAATTCAGAAAAATCCTACTCATCTCTTCCAAAACAGAAGTTGTTTTCAAAATTATGAGCTATGTTCAGAGAAACTGGCTGTTCTGATCAACAACAGCTGCAACAATAAAGTAGGTAGAATAAATATATTATCATTTGCATGCATGCCCTATAATGTGCAATTTATAAAGTGAATACCGTGTTAAAAAAAAAAAACAACAACACAAAAGACAATTCATTGGAATAAAATTGTGACTGGACAAAGATGGGTCAAAAAAAAAAAAAACCCCACAACCAAGGATGACATCAATGCTGAAGAAGATTAAAGATTGGGATGGTGACAAACTGGAGGGCACGGACATAAGAATGATGACAGTCTACGACCTTTCCAATGCTCACGTAAGATATATTTGGGTGGTTCCCGAAAACAGTACATCTTATTTCTTCTGCAGCAAGATTTGTTAGTTCTCACAAAATTTTTTTAAATGCACTCTTTACGGCAGGATCTTAAATACATTACCTTTCAAAATACCCTTCCAAGAGCCAGTGGTATTATCACTTTTATGACAAAAGGAATCGGGACATAGTAAATTAAGGGAAAACGTAGCCATCCAATATTAACCAATAATTTTAGAATTCCAGATACGAACTTTTTAGAGCACGTAGCATTATATAGAGCTTTACAGTTTAAAGCAGAGCTCCAACTGATTTCACTGACAGCTGAGAGTTCTCAGTATCTCTTCTCATCAAACCACAGGAAGTCAACTAACTGATCCATATGGTGATGAACGCACAATTAGTGGCTACATACAAAATATGCGGTTAATATCCAGCATCACACAAAAAAAACAACCCTCTGTAGCAGTCAGCAAGAGAATCAAATTATCCATAGCATCATTCAATTCCCCCATAAAAAAACATTTTCCCCTTCTGCAAACCACAACTTCACTCACTACATAACTGCTTTGACAGTTTACTCCCCAACAAAATCTGAATGAATTTCCAGAGCCCTACTGTCCTATGGGACACACTAAACAGGTGCTGGGGGGCAGGGAAAACACAATCATACAGCTACAGACTAAGACAGGATGCACACAGATAGACTGTTAATTCTGACAGTTTGCTTTTATACAATTTTATTTCTTTCTTTCAGTATTTCTATCATAGATACATACTAGCAACAAAACAAATTTTCAGAAATTTTAACTGTATTCTTAAGTCATTTAATAATCATTTAAATAATGTCAAAGCTTTCACGCAAAATCCACTTACATAACATTCAGGATACAGCTACACAAAAATCACCTTCAAGTTGCTCCTAAACCCAATTTCTACCAGTCCTCTGAGGTGGACACTCCCAGGCCTGACACCTGGCAGAGCCCTTGGAAGGTGCGTCAAACATCCCTCCCTCTCTTCTCTGCAGCGTGCTTAAAACAACGTGTTCAGGGGCTCTGCAGAGACTGGCTGCCTGCAGCTCCTTCTTCCTGGCTTCTGATGCTTCACATTCTACGTTCAGGTGCCCTCAAATAGAGAAAAGTATAGAAAGGAACACCATTAACCTGTAAATCAATTCCCAGAAAGACTCCCCATTGCAATTTGGAATGCATCTTACCTTCCCATTTGAGAATAAAGTACAACATGGACTATTTTGGCTAAAGCTGTAAGTGATACTCACATTTCCTTTCTTTCAGACTAGAAGGAATTCCCTGACCTTTAATGCAAAACCAGAATCAGCCCAAGCTTTTACGCAGCCAAACTACTTCATAGATGCACAAAGAACACCATGCAAATTTCTTCATAACACTAACGTTGCCATTCCTTACTCTGTTCTTACACCATTAGGATCTGGTGTTGTATTTCTGGGAGAGAGATAAATAAAAATCTCCTGACCGCTCAACAAGGTACAGTTACACAATACATCTTCTTCAACTTCCTAAACTAGCCTTGCTGCTATTGTAGATACATTTCACCCTACAATCAGTTCACTGCCCCCAGGTGTGCAGATGTCAAACCGTGGAGCTGAGCTGTAAATCTTAATCACTGAAACAGCAACCAAGGGGCTGGGCAAAAATGCTCAACATCCAGTGAGCATGAAAGGATTCTACTTCCACAAGTGCTTTCAAAATGTCAGTTGATATCAAGCAAAAAAGCAGTAACATATTCATTAATCAGGCCTTGCATTTCCAAATGACGGGTAGGACTGGCTCCTGGTCTTATTAGAGACTGCTCGAGATGAAGACATTTGCCAGGCAGTAGGCATGCTCTCACATATAATACAAAACCCTCAAATTCAGGAGAAACGGCATCCCAGGCCAAACGGCTCACGGACAGTCCTTGTATACTGTTCAAGTTATACTCAATGCCTGAAACACTTCACTCTTACACTTGGAATAATCCTGAGAATTAGATAAGCAAGACTTGGTCCTACATGTCCTGTCATTGATTTGAAACCATACAAAAGCAAGGTACTTATATTGGGGGAACAGAGGCACATTTAGGTCACATCAAAATGCTAAGGTTTAAGAATGATTCATAACTCTTAGCAAACACGGAAAGAGGGTTCTGAACCACCATCTATGTGTTCTGCACTTGTGCAGAAGCTAAGCAGAGGGCAGTGCCCTGAACACGACCAGGAGGCCAGTGCTCTGCAATACCACTGAAATGGTGATGGATCAAATTCTTTTCATGGTAAGGTTTCCTTCCCGAGCTATCAGGCTTGAAAGGAAAAGGACAGAAAAATTGTCACATTGACTTTTCTTGTGTTTGTCTTTCTCTTAACACTGTGAACAACATCAAAAAGAAAAATATTAATGGGTTACTTCAAGTATTTAAGTTTTGAATCCTAAGTACTTAGCTAATAAGCCCCAAAATGATGCACAGTATGCAGTTAATGAAATCACGAGAGAAACACGCCTCTTCTTTTCCAGTGCAACCATCTGCAGTAACATTTTTGAGGAGTTAAATTGACCCACAGGAAAACTATTATTTTGACTGTGCTAACAAAGCCTAGGAGACTCTTGAGCACAGCAATACAGTCTCAGCTACCAGTTAAAGGCAGAAGCAGCAAGAGGGAAAAAGCATTCAAAGGGATGAGTAAAGGAATTACTCTCCATTTAATCCGCAGCTCACATACTACAGTACTGAGTTCACAAAATGGAAGGGACTTATATTAATATTATACACAAGAAAGCTTCCTCTGTTACATGGGATTGAGAAGAAAAGGGGGAAAGGACCCAAGAACCTCCAGGAGAACATTAAGTTCTTCTGTGCAAGTTGGGATTTAGCTCAAGAAATCAGCAAGTAACTGGCTCTATACCCTTCCTTAATATAGCTGAGACACAGATACATTCATCAGCAGAAAATACAAAGAATAAAAACATTCAGCAAGAGATGAGATAACTGCATTATTTACAAGCAGGAAAACCACAAATGAGCTATTGAAGCCCTCCAAAACAAATACTGGTGTAGGATCTGGTTTTGCACTAGCTTGCACTTCATTCAGATGTTACTGTTCCATACCAAAAAAACATTTTTAAAGCCCACTACTGTTCTGACTGCCTTTGATTTTACACAGGTGTGAATGACTATCCATTACTTCAGATGTCACGTGGTCAGGCTGAAGTCTAATATTTTGTTAATACTTTTTTTTCAAGAAAGATCACTTTAAACAATCAAAACATTCATTAAAGTTACTCTTTTCTCTATCCATCTGCTAATGAAGCCAAGATCGGACTAAAACCCCAAATTCCACTCTCCACAGACTAGCAAGAAAACAAATTCATTTTAGTAAAGCCTATCACCTCAGAGCACAGATTAATTCGTGACCTTCCACACCTGACTGCAAAAGAAAGAATAGGAGGAAAGTTTCTAAAGTCCTACTGTATCGAATCAAGAATGAGAACCCTAAATTGCTGTCATTTTACAAATATCAAATGCGCAACAGTAGAGGAACAGCTATTCCTTCCCCATGTCCAGAAAGTATGCACAAGGGCTGGCTATGGCAGTAGGCCATGGAAGGCAAATTCCAACCCTTGCCATACTTCCACTGAAGAACTCAGAGGAACTCAATGCCCGCTCTCCAGTTCCTCTATTTCAGGTATATTGTAAGTAACTACCTTGGGACACTTCAAGAACTTTTGCCATTTGAATCTGGCAGAGCAAAAAGAAAAATTAAAGCGATTTGTACAAAGTCTTTCTGCACAAACAAAACATGAAGTAAATGCAAATTATAATGAGACAGTGAAATCACTCAGAAATATCCTTATTAAACTCCCCCACAAATAAATTATGATAACTTCCGATGCAAAGCATGATGTATTATGTAAATTACACTGTGCCTGGGAGATAGTTGTTATCTGCGAAGTAGCATCTCATGAAGAGTTCTTGAATTTTTCTTTTGCAGTACTATTTAAAAAAAAAAATTCAGCATTTCTCTTCTGGCATGTCATGACTAAGTTGCTGTAGAAACAGACTGACCAACCAACCAACCAACCTCAGGGCACCCTACAGAACGTGTTCAAAAGTCCTTAAGCACAAAACACCGAAACAAAACTAACTAGAAATGTAGAGCATCCATTCTTAATGGAAAGTTGAGTTTTGCTTAACACAGTTGCTTTAAAATCAATTCCTTGCAGGGCGGTTCAGAGTGCAGTGGGAACAGGCAGGAAGCAGATACTCTGGAGGACCAGGCAGAAAAAAAAGGAGGGGTACGGAGGGGAATTTCCTGATCCACAGAAGTAACCATACTGTGAAATTGCCTACCTATACTGTCTTTTTTACCTCAACCTATGACTAAATACAAGGTTATAAGAGGACTTGCCTCAACCTTCAGTTAAAACTTTTTTGAGTGATACCTATGCACATACCGCTTCCCAGGAGATAATTTCCAGTGTTAGCTAGAGATTATAATCAAGAGTTTCTGGTTATCTCCCTCGTCATCATATTTGACTTCCTGAAAGCATACAAAGTTTTATGGGAAAAGTTTCTAGTGTAGCAATGTTACATACAAATTCCCTTTCTCCTCTCTGAACTGAACTTTGCAGCCTAACAGTTACTTGCTCCAACACCACCACCGACAGTCTTCCCCAAAGTCCACTCAAGCTAAGCAAGCCCTACACACAGCAGGAGTCAGTACAGACCCATCTCCTAAATAGTAAGTATGAGATGAGATTTAAATGTACACGTTACACTTTATATGAGATATTTAGACACTCTGGGAAAATTTTTCTGAAATACCAGTGGCATGCATGTACTTTGTGGAGCTGCAGGAGAGACTTTGAAAAGGTGAGGTACAAACTGCTGTATGAGTTAGAAGTTGCATTTTTATGGAGGTCTAAGTTCAACATACATAAGCAGTTGCTCAAAACACAATTCTGGGAAGCATCCACCTGACCGCTGCTGAAAATTGCACTTCCCTTATGAGAAATAAAACAATTGCCGCTGCTCTGAATTGTACAATGCTAAAGTTACAGGAGAGGGAGGAAAGAGGACCTCACAGCAACAAGATCACAGAAACAAGATTCCAAGCTTTCTCGAGTAATGACACCAAGAAAAAGTGTACCCAAACAGTACGCTGAAAAACTAAGCAAATAAATAAAGCACTTAAACACACAGAAGTTACAAACCACCCACACCTTCAGTAATTTCCACAGCAAACGTTTCAAAAACGTTGGGGAAAAAAAAAAATTGGAAGGAACATACACATAAACCTGGATCCTAGAAACTGCTTTTCCACTGAATTTTTGAATGGTCTTCAACAAATCACAGCTCTACCTCCATTTCTTTGCAGAGATATTTAAGATGCTAATAACCACCCACTTTTCTCAAACAGATTTTCAAGGCAATATACACAAGTGCCCACTATCATTGTAAATTACTTTCTCACTGGGAATCATACTATTGAAAGAAAAAAAAAGAACATTTAGAACCCTCCCAACTTGGAAAGAAATATACATTTTTAAATTATACTTTAAAAAAAATAAAGCAAAATAAATAAATATTCTCTCTGGACATCTAGAAAAAACTATAGTACTTGAACTCTAGTTTTAAATACTTAACCAGTTAATGCCCTCAAGTAAGTAGCCTGGCTTTCTCTAAAAGCTCAGCAGCAAACATGAACTGCTTTAATATCGTGCAGGAATCAGTGAATTAACTCCACGTTTATCTCCATTAAATGAGAGCAGAATTTGGCTTACAAATGCTTTCTTCTTCCTACCAGACAGACATCACAGTTTTGGCTCACCTACCACTTAAAGTCTGTATAAGTTTATTGTAAAAAAAAAAAGAAGTTTTCCTATACATATAATCTATAGCCATGTATACGCACAGTCTTCTAAATACGCCATCTGAATTTATATTTAATAATTTTACACATACTCATCTTGATAGACAGTCCTCCTTCCTAAAGATCCACTAGTGAATCCCCCCCATCGAGATGTCTTAACTTTCTGAAGTCCTGACGCACCACCTATGGCTGGGAAACGTGCCTTCCACTAGAGAGCCTGTTTTTTTTCTAAAAGAGCAAAAAGCAGCAGGGAAAAATAGCACCTAAGTCCTCAAGTGCCAGGCATAGAAGAATATGGTATGAGACGGACATTAGGGCAGAGACAAAGAAGAGAATATGGGTTTATTCATAGAGTCCTACGTTGAAATTGTGAGGCTCAAAATGTCTGCAAATAGCACACTTACAGACTTCAAATATTTCTGTCTTATTTGAATACTCTAAGTGAGAAAGGACATCAGGTATGACACAATGCAGAAGAGCTACATTGCTTTTATAAACACACACACAAAGGACGCCAAACCCCTGTGATAGGTGTTTATGCTTAACTCAAACATACAGTTTGACATGCTTGACCCGGCTTCTCTTGAAGCTAATGAAAATTCTGCCATAAGCTTTTAGGGGCATGGTGGTGGGAGTGTTATTGAAAACAACGATCGGCATACCAAGAAGAAAGCCTTGTACCTTTGCCAAAATTACTTCGTTTACCATCTTCCATCTCCTGCAAGTTTCCTCTGTGGCTTCCCATTGGAAATGGTTTTGTACCCCTGATACTGGAACGGTGCTAATGACCTTAGCACCCTGTCACTGTAAGAGCATATGATTTCACATGCCAGGGGGAGGGAGGGGTGGGAGGAAATACAGAAAGAACTGCAGAAGGTGTGCCTGAGAGAAATTGAAAATCTAAAATAAAAGCAAAACCAAATGGTAGCCTAACATTAGCAAAAGTGCCATGAAAATCTATCAGTCACAAAGTTTTCTTTATTGCTTTAGAATCAGAGGGATAACATCAAAATGACTTTATTTTACTGAAGAAAATACTGGCCCCAAACAAGTGAATTAATTTGATCTAACCAGATCTGACAGTGACTTATTAGAGAAAATGGTTTCCTTAAACTGGAAAAGAAAAAAAGAAAAAGGAAACAAAAAATAAAAGGAAATCCCCAAAAGATGGAACCCCTCTCTGAAGCGAAAGACACAAGGCAAGAAATTGTTGTTCTTTTAGAGACAGAATAACGTTTGCTTAACTCCTAGGTTTTAAAATGTCAAATTCAATTTTGCTGAACATGAGCAGTCATCACTAAGAATTGTCAATTAACATTCTACTTCTTAATTAAGGTGGGTGGGGAAAAAAAAAATCACAAGATCACATGGAACAAAATTAGACAAGTTTTGAATAGTCATATGACAGTTTGATGTCACTGAAAGGTTTTAGTGCCACAAATTCAGCATGTTTTAGAACTGAATGTATTGAGGCTTTAGAAACAGTCAATGCACAGCAACATATCATGTAGAATTTGGGGTTTTTTAGAAGCTTTTGTAATTATAACTATGATCATACACATGGTTAAATACATTTACTGACAACATAAACTACATGGCCAAGATAAAGCAAAAAACCTTGAGACTGGATTGTTCCCTTATGAAGGAAACTTAATGGTGAAATTAAAGCAAATTTTTAAGTACTAATGTCAAGAATTTGTTGGAAGAGATTCCTTTCTATTGGTAGTGCCAAGGATCACAAGGTGAATGTAACATTGTCAGTAAATAATACTAGTTCCATTAAATAATCTTAGTTTTGGAGAAAATAAATGTAAAAATTCAAGAAGAGTGTAGCTAGACAGCGAATCAGCAACTCCTTTGCGTCTGTCCCCCCCCAACTCCCTCCCCCACAC
>NW_008796042.1:742075-753566 GCF_000699145.1 Aptenodytes forsteri
CCCACACACCCCCTTTTCCCCCCCCAGACAGTTAAAGCACTAGGGCTACTGCCGTAAGATCAGATAAGATCTCTGGTAGATCACCCAGGAACAGACTTTTCAGGTGTTAACATGAGCTCAGGCAGCATATACTCAACGGCGTATTTGTCCAGATACTCACTGAAGTAGTTAAGAAACTACGTCACTAGAAGCAACTGGTTCCCAGATCACCTTCTCTCAAGTCAAAGTGCTACTAGAGGATCAAGTTAACCAAGAAATACAAAGTTAACAAAATAATACACACCAGCTGTGGTAATACACATCATATACCATTTTCTCTTAGTAACCTTAACTCTAAATGGAGTTTGCTTTTTGAGTCTGGATTATCATCAGTGGAGACATTAAGTCCCTCTTTACTTTCAGAAAAATAGGTAACACACATCTAAAGAAAACAAAAAAGCCAGCCTACCAAATACTGAGTTCCAGAAAAAACAATTTGCCTAAATTTATTTCAAGAGTTAAATTACAACTTTTGCAAAGATACAGAAGTTTAGAAATACATCTTTCGTTAGCCAAAAGTGATTGCTAGCTATGAAGGTAAAAATAGTCAATATTGGGGGTGGAGTGACACAACAAAATAAAGCGTCTTAGGACAGAAACAGCACAGCTAAATGATAATGATTTTCTCTGCAAATTTCTATTTGCGTAGGAAGTGGCTTCTATAATTTCCCTCTAACATATCGGATCACAGCAAAAACAAGTCTCTTTTGTGTCAGTCCCTACGAAAATTATAAAAGGATCCTTTTAAATTATCACAAAATTGAACGACATCAAGTGTTTTCTAGAAGTTGGGGGAAATAGAAGAAAACTATTCCAAGTGTGTTAATATAAAAATCCTAGTCTTTCAGTTACAAAACATAAAAGGAAAACTGTTTAAAGACACTGAGTGATACTACGCCAAATACCACAAAATACAGAAACACACCAACACTTCCTTTTTCCAAGGAATTGCCATCATCAAAATCAGACACTTATTCTGAAGACCCCTATTCATGATTAGAAATTTTCTCATTGCAAGAAGAAAAGTTTTGGTTACTGTTACAGAAACAAAAAGGCTCACTGAATTTCTACACCAAATAGCTATCAGAAAAAGCTGGTAACATTAAAATTTGGCTCAAAATTGTAGCTTCCTTGTATGTTGGAGGGAATCTGGGAAGCAGCCTCTAAACTTGGAGCACGGGAGCTACAGTAGGTGAAGCCACTGAAGTCTGGGCTGTCAGAGTCCTAGCCCCCTCCTTTTGTACAAACACCTGTACAATCTCTTCACACAACCGGATCAACAGATTTCAACACATTTCTGCAGGGTTAGTTTTCGACTGGATTATGTCCCTCTGCCCACATAAGCATTGGCAAAACAGAGATCAGTGGATTTAGCCAGCCTCAAGACACCATCAAGTCAGCCCCCACCCAAGATAAAACCAGCGAGTTACAATCAAAATTCCAACTTCTATTTCCTTCTCCTCTTGTTACTATGTGTCCTGCAAAACATTCAAACAACACAGTGCTTTATTTACAAAAGGCAGCGTGGTAAAGGTGACAGAGCTTGAATGAGCAAGAGCAGGAAACACCTTGGGACTGCGGTGTCCCCGCAGCACGAATGACATTTTCTTAAACCACTTTGCATTCCTGTAACAAAAGTTGTCGCCACCGTTCCTACAACTTCTTTATTTTAGTTTTAGGTATTAAAATGATAAAGCTATACTCTCACTTAAGTCTCTTCATATTTAGACTGCCGGAGTAAAACAGATCACAACTTCTTACTCACAGCCAGAACAAACAGCCCAAGGCCCCAGCTCTACAAGACCTTACAAGTAGAAATGATTCATGTTAGTAAATCAATTGATATGTACTGGATCTAGTAAGAAATATACAGGGTGTTTACAGAAAACGCTGTGTGGATGCACCTGTAGGTAAAGCCTGTGTGTATTTCTCACACAGGTGACCACATTTTGTTACCATTCTCCACACACAATCTCTATTATTATGAACCTGACCAACAAAATCATGAAAGCTTGGGGATGACTGGGGAGAAACAAGGAAAAAAAAAAAAACAATCGAAACCCAGAAACCAAGATTTTGGCCATGGAAAGATCAGACTGACACATGGATAGCCACATTGTATTAGAAAGACAAACTGAGATCTTGCTCGGTTGAAAAGCAACAGAATGGAAGCAGGGAAGAAGAGAAGGAGGCCTCAGCTTAGAGGAGGTAAGTACGTCAAAGCTTTGCTTTGGAATAACATTACCGGTGAAAAACACACAGAACGGAAAGGAGGAAGAACTCAGAAATGGGGACACCTCACAAGCAGGACAGTCACACAAGCCTAAATAAGGTAGGATTTTAAGATGAAAAGGATGAAACATGGGCAACAGTGAGAGGGAATACTTAAAAAAAAAAAAAAATTAAAAAAAAAAGAAATCACTTTACACAGTAAAACTGCTCATGTACCCTCCACTCTGAGAACGAGTACTTCCATGCTCCCGAGCTAAGACAACAGAGTCCTCTTCCAAGCCCAGACTTCTGAGACTGAAAAAAAAACGAACAAAAAAGCAATGAAGCGTTGCTGGCCTAATCACACAACGTTTGAAGGAAATGTAATTACTGTTATTAACATCTATGAATGCTTTTTCTCTCCTCTTAGGGACGCCACTCTAAACTCACCTAGTCTTTCTACAAAAAAAATTACAATACATTTCTACTAAATTGCTGAACAAAATATATCTAAAAGGTTGGGCTTTTTTCCTCAAAATGGCCTACAAAATACTGCAGTTCATAACATCTACAAGCTCCAGATCAAAAACTTTTCAAAAAGATGCAGAGAGAAGGTGCACTAAGAAGCTGATCCCTAAGAATAAAAGAAACCTACAATATTGTGTAACAAAACTAATTTAAATCAAACTGGAAGTCTGGATACGGATAAGGAAGAATTATGAAACACAAAGTCTTAGGAGTCTGGATACACCTCATGTGGATTTTATCCATGGTGACCACTAGTAAACCTAATTAGGCTGTATTACTAGAAATAAAGCAAACTGACCTGTCTGAATAGAAGATTTTTGCAGTTATTATTAAGCCTAATGTCATGTTTAAACTATTTGAAATAAAAATCTTGTAGTTAACAAAAGATTGCACATGACTGACCTAAATCACTTGCATTTTTTAAAGATTTTACTCCACATTAGTGGCATTCCCAAGCTTAATGAGGATTTTAGAAAAATAATGTGTTGAGGTAAGTCAGACCACAGTAGAACAAAATATTCTAGTTGTTCAGCCAGAAAAAGAAAATCAAATTAAACCAGTACAAATGCTTATGGAAGGAATGCCTGCTTTGCCAAAAGATAAAACTTAAGAGTCTAGGAGCTGGCCTTTTCTTTTAATTCTGTCTTATCTATCCACTGCACCTTTTTTATTCAGGTTTTACAGCTTAGCAACAGGATATAATTGCTTCTGGAAGTCATCTGTGCAAATGGAGAATGGAGATGGTAAATTTTTTGCAGTATAAAAGTAATTAGGCATGCTATGAAAGGGTTAATATTTTGCAAAGACACATCCGGGATAACTTACAGTGTCCACTTTCAGAAAATAATGTGGGAAAAATAATTTCCAGGATAGTAGCCTGCATCCACTTTGTATCTGGAAATTCTGTATTTGCAATTTATTCGCAATAAAATTTCAAAACAACACTGGCACTTGACTATCCATCCAAGGTATGACTCAGAAGTGAAATTACTTTTATTTGCTGCTACTATTCAGAATTCAAGCACTGATATACGGTTCAGAAAATAATGTGGGAAAAATAATTTCCAGGATAGTAGCCTGCATCCACTTTGTATCTGGAAATTCTGTATTTGCAATTTATTCGCAATAAAATTTCAAAACAACACTGGCACTTGACTATCCATCCAAGGTATGACTCAGAAGTGAAATTACTTTTATTTGCTGCTACTATTCAGAATTCAAGCACTGATATACGGGCGTAAGACAGAGCTTCAAAAAGAAAGGTAGTTTCTCTCGATCTTTGTAAAAAAAGAAAAAAAAAAATATATATATAACACAAAGCACTAAACTATATCAGGCCAAATAAGCTCATTGTTCTTATAGCACAATATCCTTCTTTCAGTCAACTGTGAACTAGTGATATGCTACAGGTTATAAAAGAGTATGTCAGTAAAGTTCAGGAGAGAAGGGCCAAAAGACAAGGAAGGAGTTTAATCAGGTACACACACGCACAGCATCATATGCTACACAGAGGTTAAGAATTCAAACACACCTTCAGCAGTACATTTTACAGTTATGATGGTCCCACAAATAAACTACTGGATTAACCCTTTAACATGGAATGTCTTAGTAACAGGGAATTTATTGTGTTGTCATGAGGTTTATAATGCCCACTGAGCAGAGTAACTCATATAATTGTATTTCTCCATTTGTCCCCATTAGACCAAAGCATGCTAGGAATTTCTGTACAGAATAAAGGCATTCCTAAAATTCCTGAAAATGAAGTATTAGTTAGCTGTCTATCTAAGCAAGCCGTACTACTTTGCAATAAAAAGGACATCACTGCCAAAGTCAGTCAACCTAAATACACAAGCCCCAAAGCCTGTCAGGCAGCCTCTGAATACCTCCAAACTTCCCTAGCCCAAAAGAACAAAACCAACCAAAAGGAACATCCTTACAAAACTTAATTTTAAGTAAAAATAAGTTTAAAAAACTTGGTGTACTGTAAATGTGTTAAGAAACAAACATGTTACAATGGGTTAATGCCTCACTCTACTGGAAACTGGCTTTAACTCTAATGCAAAACAAGTAGAATTAACTGGATGGTCTCACAGCTCATTTGATCACATCATAACTGTTGATTAACTTACAGTAATTAGTTTCCTCTGTTCAAGACAAGAATCAAAACTGAAATAAATGTGGGAGAGGTCACAATTCAAAAGGTACAGAGGTTAAACACAGAGCTACCTAACAGCAAGGTCTCCACAGGCAACCATTCCACGTTCTTTCTTGCAATTTCTTTTTCAAGTAATTTGGTATAAAACTGCATCTCTATAAAAGCTGTTTACACAGTATTCTGAAACATGGAGATTGGAAGGTCGTTTCTATTTGCCAGCATTGAAGAACCTCCTTCTCTCACCCTAATCAATAAAAAGCATTTGTTAGCTGCAACTATATAACAGAAACAACAATTTACGTAAATAAGCAGTAAAGTGCTATCATAAACAAAGACAGAAATTTATGCGTCAAGAGTGCCACAACGACTTCAACATAGATAGATCCCCATACCTCCAAACACCCCAGCTGCAGGCAATGAAACAACTCACATTTAAAATTAGATATATGCTTAAGCACATTAAGCGGCCTTCTCAAGCAGGACGCTCATTCTTTTCCAAAAAGAATTTAATAACTGTTTTCGTGTATGACAATCAGACCAAGAGGTGTTCCCAGTTGTATGACTATAGTAAGAAAAAAACAATTATAATTCCTAAAATGTATATTTTTAAAAAAATTTCTAATGGGTTAGATAGTACTAAGCGCCAAAGTCTACTTTCAACAAAATAAGGAACACTTCAAAAGGAACATCCTTACAAAACTTAATTTTAAGTAAAAATAAGTTTAAAAAACTTGGTGTACTGTAAATGTGTTAAGAAACAAACATGTTACAATGGGTTAATGCCTCACTCTACTGGAAACTGGCTTTAACTCTAATGCAAAACAAGTAGAATTAACTGGATGGTCTCACAGCTCATTTGATCACATCATAACTGTTGATTAACTTACAGTAATTAGTTTCCTCTGTTCAAGACAAGAATCAAAACTGAAATAAATGTGGGAGAGGTCACAATTCAAAAGGTACAGAGGTTAAACACAGAGCTACCTAACAGCAAGGTCTCCACAGGCAACCATTCCACGTTCTTTCTTGCAATTTCTTTTTCAAGTAATTTGGTATAAAACTGCATCTCTATAAAAGCTGTTTACACAGTATTCTGAAACATGGAGATTGGAAGGTCGTTTCTATTTGCCAGCATTGAAGAACCTCCTTCTCTCACCCTAATCAATAAAAAGCATTTGTTAGCTGCAACTATATAACAGAAACAACAATTTACGTAAATAAGCAGTAAAGTGCTATCATAAACAAAGACAGAAATTTATGCGTCAAGAGTGCCACAACGACTTCAACATAGATAGATCCCCATACCTCCAAACACCCCAGCTGCAGGCAATGAAACAACTCACATTTAAAATTAGATATATGCTTAAGCACATTAAGCGGCCTTCTCAAGCAGGACGCTCATTCTTTTCCAAAAAGAATTTAATAACTGTTTTCGTGTATGACAATCAGACCAAGAGGTGTTCCCAGTTGTATGACTATAGTAAGAAAAAAACAATTATAATTCCTAAAATGTATATTTTTAAAAAAATTTCTAATGGGTTAGATAGTACTAAAGCGCCAAATCTACTTTCAAAAAAATAAGGAACACTTAAAGAAGCTGAGTGCTAAGTCTTTTGCTGCTGTCTCTGCTAAGAATAGGACCTAAATGAAGGATTTTTTTAACAGTCTGTTTTAAAAACAGAATATAAGCAACTCTAGCTGAAAATGCCTGTGATTTCTTTCATGACCTACAAACAGACGAATAACGCAGAAGAGATGCAGGAGTCTAGAGGCAAGATTTTGTTTTCTTTTGTTACTAATATTTAAAAACAAACCTAGCTCGAAAATGGGTATACCATTTTTTCTTAAGAAAAAACATGAGAGAAAGAGAGAGAGAGAGAAACTGCCAGAAAGAAAACACAACCTCTCCACAAGTCTGTCTTGAAAAAACAGGTTTATGATGATAGAACCATTTTTAATGGCCAGAAGAGATGCTGCAGATCTGAACAACAGAAGCACGAGACCAATGATGACGGTCTAGCCTATGACCATATCAGCACTGCATAAACACCACAACATTCCAGTTCTACTAGAGATGAAATGAGAACAATTTAATCCATCTTCCAAAGCCTCCTTTGGTAGAAAAAAACCCAACATAACACCCACTAAAGGACAGTTTACATTTTTCCTACAAGAGAACAGATTCAAACAAGTCACTAACCTCACCATGCTATTGGCAGTGCCCTGCATCTTCCCTCCCTTGTATCTCCACATATTTTGCAGTTTATTCTAGTCTTCTTTCAATGCATCCTAAATAACATTGTTCTAGTTTGTTTTTAAAACCAATTCAAATCGGTGCCATTGTAAAGGAAGTTTTCCCAGAACAAAAACATCTCTAAAAGGTTCTTTCTATCACTGTATTTTCCTTTCAAGTTCAGCTTATCAGCCTTCATTACCTCCCTCACAGTCTTCAGTCATTGTGGCAACTTATACACATGTAGAAAAGAAAAAGCAAAACGCTTGGAATTCTGAATAGCTTTCTCTGGTAAGCTCCAGTTGCTATAATTAGACAATCCCTTTTCTAAATCACAAATACAACTATCAATAGAGGTAAGAATGAAAACTAGCATCAAATACATAGAACAAGCCAAATCTAAATGTTTCGTTTCCTTCCCGTCACCTCAAAACGTGCCCTGATTTAACCCTCAGAACTCAAATACACCGGTTGTTTCCATGGTTGTCTTTGCATATAAAATACCCATATAAAATAAACAACAAAGTCAAATCATCTTATTCACGTCACAAAATTAATAATGTATAAAAATAGGCAAAGTAATTATGTTTTCACTTTAAGCAAAAAAAAAAAACTATTTTAGAAGCTATGCAGATTCTAGATCACAAAGTAATTCACCTGACCCTTCAAACCAGTCTAACATCATTTCCAGCACCTCAAAAAGACTGACAACCTACAAAAATGTAAAACTCAACTTCACATTGCAGAGACCTCATTTTCTCCATTTCCTGAGTTAAATTTCTAACATCAATCCAAAAGAAAAGATGAACAACCAGTTCAGATGCTCATCTGTTTTACCCTGGTTAATTTTTTAATAGATTACAGAACTAGGTAACAAGTTCATAAAACAGTCCTAAAAGATCCAAGGACTAGAACATGAAGCTTCTTAGTTCCCCTAAATATAGCAGCACTCACATGGCTATCGCTAAGACCATATTAGCTTTTCTATGCTAGAATACCTCCTAACCCTTTCCCCCAAAAAATTTAGATTGTGCTATAAATACTCAGTCTTACATGAAATACAGCATGTAACATCTCAAACCTAGAACAGCTTAAATAAAAATACACATCCATGGATGCTCTTCAAAACTAAGAGTGCTTCACATACAGCAGCTTTCAGAACTCCCTGGTGTAAAATTGGTGGTGTTTTCCCTACTGTTCAAATAGGGAAGCTGAAAAAAACTGAGCTGAAAGCACTTCAACGTTGAGTCACTGACAGAGGCAGGGGCACAGCATACAATTTCTGGCTGCCAGCCTTCCGCTTCTGCCACTACTCTTCATGTCTCTGACTTTAAAACCACATATAACCTCTTTCTAATCAACCACTTGCATTGTTCCCCCTTTTGGGGAGACAGATATGCGAGGTCACAACTACACCAAAGAACAGGGTACCCTTAGTAACGTCACTGCACCCAAGCACTGGAGGGTACGCTACCTCTATAAGAACCTGATTTCACAACAGAAATGCCAGAGACCGCTGGTTTCCCTAGGAGGGCTGGCTTTCAGAAGAGACAACTCCTGTGAGTGTTTGCAGGATAAAGACATCATTCACACAGACACTTCCAACGGCAGGTACTAGAAACCGTTGCTCTTGCAATTCACCTCACAAACCCTCTTGAAAAAACTCTCAGGGTAGAAGTCCGGATAGCAGAGCTGGGAGCAGACAGAGGACTCGGGCAACTCAGCCTTGAAAACAGGAGGGAACTGGTCTCATCTGAAGCTCGAGAGTCCTGCTAAGGCACAGTTGGAGCATGAGTGCAGAAAAGTAGCAGGAAAAACAGGCCAGCAAGAACCCTTATTCCAGCCTTTCCAAAACAGTGCATTATTTCCATTAGCAGCCTGTAAAATTTATTACAGAAATCTTCAGGTACTGTCAGAGCCTTGGAATGATGCATTTATCCATCAAACAACTACCACTGCACCAGCACTCGATACAATGGGTCCCGAACACACTGTTACTCTCATCATATTGATATGGTTAACTTTTAATTATTATTTACAGGATATCAGCTGGCTAGATCCACTGCAGACTACACTAAGTTCTCGCATACAAAATACCCCTGGAGCCACCCTATCTTTCCAGTCTTTCACAGCTTCTGTATGCCACAGTGACAGTTTTGGAGGGAATATTCTTCAGAAGTACTTTTAATTACTATTTCCTCCTTAGCTAGAATATATTAATTATAGCCTGTTCCTCCAAATAATAAGAAAACAAAGATCAGTGCAATACGAACAGTACAAGAAACTTAATTACTGAGTCAGATGTCCTTTAGATGTCAGTATGACCACAGTGAGGAGCAGGAAAATAAAGCACATACGTATCAGTCTCAAGTTGTTAGATCAGTTATCAAAACAATGTCTTTCCTCAGTAACTTCATTATGAAGAGATCAACCAGCTAATTAATCAGATGCCTGTTACGCGTTTCGAAAATGTGCTTTTTTTAATAAAGGAGGCCTGCTGATGTATTTATTACAAAGCAAATGCGGTAAGTGGTTCTGCATGTAAATGCAGAAGTGCAGCATGACTTTGAAGTTTGAAGGTCAGATACAGTAACCGTTCTCATCAAGGTTCTTATGTCAGACTGCATCTTCTGTTTTGCATGTATATTTAGGAGGAGGAAGAAAACAAATTAAAAAGAAAAACATAGAGACAACCAGTTCTGTGACAACTTAAGAAGAACTGGAACACTATCAGTCACCTGTTTTCATTTAAAAATCTGCAAATACCCTATCTCCCCAAAACGAAGAAAGAAAATGGAAAGGGTGCTGGGGGGACACACAATTTCATTCTGCTTTTCAACTTTGTTTTCCTCACCAGGAAAATCAATCTAATTAAGTCAGCAATGATTTTATGCTAAAGAAGAGAACGTCATTTTCTCCATTTTCACAGACATTTCAAACCCATATCGTTTAAGAGAGCCGGAGGATTTTCTTGTTGATCCACACCTTTTATTTTAAAGCAGTATAGATCTGACTGCAGATGCAAATCAGAGGATTGTGTACTGATCTTTTTTCCAGGCAGAGAATTTAGCCATCACCCTTCTATATTCCCAGCAACTTTAGGATACAAAACTCAACAGCTGGGCCCAAAGGCAAACAAATATGCCTCATGTACCAGAGTCTGATCCATGTCAAAAAAGAAAAAAAAAAAAAGAAAAAAAAAATAATGTATGTTTTACACGCATACCTCAAAGACAAATAACCAATATGGATTTCTTTTTAGCACCACCACCATGTTTAAAAACAGCAAAACTGATAACACTTCCCAGTAAAACACTGAGTTATAAACAGTCCCTTCTTACACATAAATAACAGAGATATTATACAAAGCAGAGAGAAACATGGATGGATGTACACAAAATAAACACATTCAAACTTACCCCACTCTAGATACTCAAGGATGTTCTTCTCTCTTCTCAGAGGGGAATTATTACATTCATCATAAAGGCAGATGAGTATATCCAGCAAGGTTTCCACGCTGAAGCATTGCCCATTAGTCTGAGTTGGCCCATCCAAAATAAACTGCTCCAACTGCTTCAAACGCACTTCTCCGGACATGGTTGTTTCAGTTTGCATTGGGGTTTCTTTTTTAAAGATTATTATTACTTTGCCAGAAAAAAAAAAAAAAAAAGTTTTGTTTTTTCTCAAAAGCGATTTGGGGTTTTTTTTTAAAATTATTTTTTTTTTTCCAAAAAAAAAAAAAAAAAAAAAAAATTTTTGAGGGTTTTATTTTACCCACCTCGGTGTTCCCAGCCTGAAACTAAACCCTTGCGAGTTTCAGACGCACACATATAGTGTGCATATCTGTGTACACATAATTTTTAAGAGAAGAAAATAGTTATACTAAAAAAAAAAAATCTTTTAATATGCTTAATAAGAAGGAAAAAAAACCAAACCCCCGTGTGGCCACTCCTGATGCTTTAATAATAATAACCGCACTCAAATTCAACCGAGACTGACTGACACCGATTTCACCGTGCGTGCACAGGCATACGCACTTAATATATTTTAAAAGGTCTTCTCCTTCATTCAAAATGCAGATCATGCAACACGATCCTGAGAGGAGCCCCACCGCATCATTAAAGTGAAACAGCCCCCTTCGGCTCGCACCAGCGTTTCACCTCCCAGAACGGACGGGAAGGAAAAAATGTATGTATTTATACATTTGAAACAGCCCCTTCGGCTCGCACCAGCGTTTCACCTCCCAGAACGGACGGGAAGGAAAAAATGTATGTATTTATACATTTATATACGCGAAAGGAAAAAGAAAACAGGGCGCACGCCGG